>NC_077224.1:68848323-69064232 GCF_024763615.1 Phlebotomus papatasi
CCCGGGTATCTGCGCATACTCGGGTCTGGTCCGATGACATCGCGTGGGGTTGCATGGAGGCCAGCGGGTGCAGTGCTGGAGGGTTGGACCCGGCGTGTACGGCCATTAAGATGTCACTGACTAAAAATGGCTGCTTGTCATACGGTAACCTAAAGCACCACAGATAAATGGTACTCTGCACTATCGCTGGACGTGGCAGAGACATTTCCGGGCACCATATGTTGGCTTTTTTTTTCTTCCCTTCATCCGCTAGTAGTTTACTAGTAACCACTATAAATAATGTACCTTCAACTTTACCGCCACTATTCACTCACCCATCCAGATGCATGCGTCCGTAATCCAATTAGTGATGTGTCTCTGCCTTCATTTCTTTGCCACCTCATCCTTTAGTCCCTCTGCTGGGGGTTTATCTCCAACACCAATGCTACCGGATACACTCCAAAACATCTTCTAACACTCACAATGAAAAAAAAGCACTATTTATATGTTCCTTTTTGGCACACTAGTCATGCTTCAATCTTCATCTGCTGTCAACGTGATTTATCAAGTTTAATTGCACAAGAGTCCTACATTAGAGCACACCACCTCAGTACACTGCAATATGTATACCCTTCTCTAAATATAATTGATGTTTCTTGTTCACCATACCAATTAATTAGCATTGGATCACACGTAAGGAATCAACTGTACATGTGATTCAGTAGAAACGTCTCTTTTTTTTTCTTCTTCTTCTAGTGCTCAGCTGCACCATTCGAGGTCGATGGTCATTGATTTTTCTCCGACTGAACTACTTTTCGTACCTCATACCACTTCCCTCATTTCTCAGCTTGCTACGATGTGGGTGAATTGGCTAAATTCGGTATTCAATTCCTTCCCCCAATGAATCAAATTTTTTCCCTAAATTTCGGACACATGACATCATCCCTTGCGTAAGTTCAAAGTACCGCTCCCCAACCCTAATATCCCATGAGCCTCAAAATTCACCTACTCTGGAACAGCGACCTGCTTAATTGAATAAGATTTCGTGTTATCAGAATTACTGCACGTCATATTGTAATTTTAAATTATTCTAGTAAATGAGATCATCCAAAATCTAATATGTTCGTCTATTGTTAAGAAACTATAGAAATAAATAATTTTATTTGATATAAAACAATTAAAGTCTTTAAGCACAATTAAAAATTCTAACTTTTATACCTTAGGATAAGTATTTTCTTCCTAAAATCCAGTCACGTGATATCGGTAATGCCCTAGACACACTTACGACTTATGCCGAGAGACGACTTAGTGGAAAATGATGTAAATGAAATTTAACCATTATTTCTAATATAATTACGCTAAGCCGTATCTAAGCTAATCCTCAGGTCTGTCAAGGCCCTAAGTCTATGCATATGTTTAAAGTATCGCTAAAACCCTAAAACTCTAAGAGGTTGAAAATTCAATTACATTGGAACTACTGCCTTCTTGATTTTTTCTTATCACTTGTATTAAAAAAAATCCGGTATTTACTAATCCTAATATCAAAAAACTCCATCGAATTTATCCAAAATCAGAAATAGCTATAGGTTGCAACTCTAAAGGACATTTTCACCACATGAAACACGAAGGTAATTAAATCTTTTAATAAAAATCAATAAGTTTTATCCCTCAGAAGTGGCTACTTTATCCCTGACATCCTTTTGCACACTGTATACACAGCCCTTTGTGTAAGTTTAAAGTATTACACGAACCTTAATTAATTTGTGAAGTTTAAAATTAAAGAAATAAAAGAACAAGTACTTGAAGGCTTCATAATGATTAATTTCAGAAAATATTACATCATGCGCGTCGGGTTAGGGTCTTTATAGACCTGAAGATTAGCCGAGAATCTGTTTAGAGTAATTTGTAATTGATATAGTAATCTGTATTCCATTTTCAGAAACTTTCTCAATAAGTTGTAGAAGTCTTATAATTTCACTACGTAATCCTAATCACTTTACTACGTTAGATAGTCTAAAAATTGATACGATCATGAAAAGCTAAGAAAATAGAATAGTAAGAATAGTACTATTTTTAGGTGCTAATTTAAACCGTAAGAAGCTCAACCTACTTTGTTTTTAGAACTTTTTTATCTTTCATAGGGATTAAGGTCATTTCATAATCCTCAATTAGCTTACTAATTACGATAATCTAAGGTCAAGTCTAGTCTAGTGTTAGGAGACCAAAGAAGAAAGAATTTTTATTGATCGAACCGAGAAATTAATTAGAACAATAAAACCAGAATAAAAAGAAATAACTTTCACCCCTGTGCGTTAATTCTAGTACTGATATTCAAATAGGGTTGGAGGAACGTCTGTCAGACAGGGAACCCCTATTGATACTTTTGTCAAAATGTTGAAAATTATTTAATGTATCTAGTAAAATATAAGTGATAATACGTTTTTTTCTGTAATATACCTTTTACTATAAACAGAGATATTCAAATATCATATCCCAAATGGTACAGAATAAGGTGTCTATAGGTGCTGACACGAGTTCTTAAAGTGCCAATAGACGTTCCTTTCACTCTATACGATATTATCGGATCAGCCTTGGCTGAAGATCAAGGAACTGTTCGAACTCTTATGAAATACATTAAAGATTCTTAAAAGATTAGAGCGATGAAGTACTTAGGTTTTCGGAACTTATAGATCTTCTTCAGCAATGCTCGATGTCGTATTCGTATACTCTATCGATTTAGATTATGCAATATTTAATGTGATCGTACAGTTTTAGGAAACCGAAAAGAAGGCAGTTCTTATTTCTTGAATTAAAAATTAGTAGCTAGATCTTTCAAATAAGAATAAAAACATTAAATTCAATCACTGTGGATTAAAATATAGCTTTAAAATTCGGAAGACATACCGGTGTAATATTAATAATCTGAATTATATTAAACGTTCTACTTTAGAACTGCGAATAATTTAATCAGAGGGAATTTTCTATCTTATATAGTGGTTTATGTAATTTTGTATACTAAATTACTCTTTCAGGCTAAACATACTCTAGACTTATCGGTATCTTTTTTAAAGACAAGAAGATTTAAATCATAAGCTTATTATAATTGTTATGATGAACGTATAACATCCCGTTAAATTTACATCCGTTATTGAACTTCTAGGCTTTCAACTGAAGATTACTATTTGTCCTTAAATATATCAAGCTCCTAAAAGTGATTAGGGTTTTAAATTTTAAGAGCTTTAAGGATTAATTACTTATATTCTTCAGTTATAAGTAAGAATACGTAAGTAAGAGATCTACGGCTTAAGTCTATAAGTCTTAAGATAGATGGTAATGTAATTTAATCCCAATTTAGATCACAATTGAGATAAGATATTTCTCAGCTAATCTATAGACCTGAAAATGACCTTATGTATTAGACACAGCCACGGCTTAAGCCGAGAAACGACTTAACGTAATTATAAACAAAATAATTATTGAACTACATTAGGGCATTACATAACTGCAAAGTATGGCAGAGTACCTCTTGAACCCTTATGTGTCTCAAATACGTTGATTTCGAAGCTGCAGCCTAATTGATTTTAGCACATTTTATATCATAAACACTAGTTCACTGTATTTCGCAATCCTAAATAGTTTTTCCACGTTAGAGCATCCAAGGTCTGATATGGCCGTTTGTAGGAGACACAGAAGAAGAGATTGTAATTGCGCAAAACACGAAAGTAATTAAAGCCATCAAACAAGAATAAAATGAATAGAATAAGGAAATTTACCATTGTCATTTGATGCCAACGCGCGATGTTCGATGACGACGTTGATCTTCAAAGTGAATGCCTCGCGCTTTTTTTTTAATAGCAAAGTCGAGTCGAATGCAAGCGCAACATCAAAACTTGTACGTGGCAGAGTGCAAAATTGTGTGTGGGTGGAGCATAAAAGAAAGAAACCCGAAAGAAACGATAAATTCCACATGCGGCCCAGCTGACCCCGTGTAGAGCGTCAAATAAGAAACAATGTAATTATTGGATGACGTTAAATACATCAACTTTTATATTTATTTTCACTTTTCTCACAGTTAAATTATCATCTTTGGACATGATAAGAAATTTTTTTTTCATTCTCCTCGCTATTCTTTCATACTTTCATCATGTTTTTTCTTTCTTTCTGTATTCAACCTTATTACAAAAGAAATTTAACACAATTTTGTCGGGTGTTTTAAACCTCAGAAAAAAAAATGAGTTATACTTTTGCTTGCAATTGGTTATGGGATGTGTAGGTAGGGGTCCTATGTCTCAGAAACAAAAAAAAAAGATCAAAATTAAGTTCTGTAATTCAAGAGATTATCTGAATGCAATTTTTCATGTTTAGTTTTTTTTCTTTTCCTTTTCGAAAATTGTGTAGTTATTTTTTTTTCTCTGCAGCAATGACAAGTCTCACTAGCAATTAATCAATTTTTTTTCTTTAATGAATTTCAATGATTGGAATTAATTAATCTACTATCACATTTAAATGCAACGGAAAGGTTGCTTCATGTAAGACACAAATAAAAACAGATTTTTGTCGCGGTCTATATAATCATAATCATATATATGTTTTTTTTTCTTTTCCTTGAAAGATATATAGTTTCATATTCTACTTAATTATTTTTTGTTGAAATTTTTATGTGGTTTTTCATTCAATATTTTTTTTTCTTTTTACTTTACTCTGCTCCATCTTCTTTTACCTTGCATCTATTTTTTTTTGCTCTCTTTCCGCCTCTTATGCATATTACTTTTTTTTCATTAAATATTTTTTTCATTTATATGTAGGGTTTTTTTATATATAGATTTTTTTTAGTAGTAGTCCAGTTTTCATTCTTGTTTTCTTCTTACTTCATGTTATAAGGGTTTAATTTTTTTTTGTTGTTGTATTTAGTAGAGATTTTGGGTCTTACTAAGATCACACATTATAGCACGTCACTTGCTGCATTTGGGGGAATGCTGAAGCGGTCAGTTGCGGAAAGGTGGAGCTGACCGAGCCTGTGGCCATCATGTAGGGGTGCAGTCGATGTGCTCTCAAGTATTGTCTGTATTTGCCACTGAGAATGTGCTTATCGTCATTGCGTGGTGCAATGACGGGGGTGGCATCGGGACCAGCTTGGTAGTCCCTGGGTATGGCCGCCATGGGGCTCCGTTCGGGTTCCCACCTCCCAGATGCCGCTAGACTGTCACTATTTGTGGTACTGTACATACCACAGCCCCCAGACAGCATCGCATCCCTCTTCCCCACCGGTTTACTGTACATCGACTGACCTGTCATGTTGACTGATCCAGGTATGCCCACCAGGCCCGACATGGACGCCGTGGACGCCACAGTGGCAGACATGTGATTCCACGACGCCGTCGATGAGCCCCCATTCTGTACTTGGGGCTGCTGCTGCTGACTCGTCTGCTGCTGCCCACTGTGACTGTGAATGACGGCCCGACGGGCCTGTTCGATATACTGGGAATTGGTGGTCTGAGACTGCTGGCCGTTGCTCACGACCGGATACTGAGCCTGTTGGGACATCTGTGACATTTGCTGCTGCTGAATTTGCTGTGCCAGCTGATGCTGCAAATGTTGCTGGGTGTGATGGTGCTGTTGGGTATGATGGTGCTGGGGCACCTGAGACGACGTCCTAGTGGAGCGTCTCGTGGCTGTAGCGACGACTGGCGCCGCACCGGTGGTGATCACAGAGCCGGCGGCCGTTGTGGCATTTCGCGATGAATTTGGCATGTTATTGATGAAGGGACTCCGACGTTGGCTCTCCATCTTGCGAAAGTAGCAAGGATGGATCATCAGTAGTGGCTCAACGCGGGCACCGGCGGGTGGTTTAGCTGCATTCGGGAGTTCATACTCCACACTACAGTCAACATGCAGTGGTATACTGTAGTCCTTCTGTGGTGGAGCCCCCGATAGCCTATTTGACTGCTGCTGTTGATGGTGCTGTGTGACCCCCTGTCCACCACTGAGGTCATAGTTTCCATAACATGCTGCCATTGCCATCTTGGAGTTTTTTTTTCAATCACTCACTTATCCTTGACTTTCGAGTACACACAAATCCACTTGCCCAAAATCTTTATCTCCTTTGCTTTGGGCACACACTTCCTGCTAATTTTCTCAGCTATTGCGGTACACTTAGATTAAACATTAAGCACACTTATTAAACTCGTTTTACTTTTTGTTATTTCTTTTTTACAAAAAACAAAATCTTTCCGTGCGACTATTTCATTATTCTTCGTTTTCTTCTTTCTCTATACTTTTTTTTTATTAATATTATAAAAGTTGGCACTAATACGCTTTTTCCTTCTATAACTTTATAATCCAGATAAGTGATGTGTGAAGATGAGTATGCAATGTGTGTTGCATTAAATCCAAACACGACGATATGCGATGAGCCGGAAGTTGTCAGTTGAAAGTATAATCCTTGATTCCTTTTAGCTTGACTTAGATGTTGTGTGGATTTTGCACTAAAACACTGTTTTTTATTCTCGAAACTTTCTTTCGGTTATCTAACTTGATGTAGTTTTCATACACTATGTTTTAAAACTTGTGTTTTTTTCTCTTCCTTTAACTTTCTTTTCTAGTTGCTATTATTCAAGTATTATTACTAGTCAGTTATTAATCCTAGTGTAATTCAAGTAACAGGAACATTAATCCAAATATATCTATGTACAGATGAAGTAGAAAAGGGCATTGGCTGCAAGAACTCAGTCTTCGTTCAAAAGAGGGTGTATATGAGTGTGAATAGTTTTCATCGACACTATTTCGAGTTGTGGACTATTTTGTAAGTGTTCTTTCAGCTCAGTCTTCACGATACCACACCGTTCTTCACTTTTCGAATCTAGTTTCCCAGAAACTAAAATAAAACTTCAAACTTCTTTCCAACCACTTCACACTAAAGTCAATGTGTAATCCATATTATAGGGTTGGTTTATGGCTGGACACTCCAAGTTCCCTTTTTCTTTTCTTCCTGTTTGAAACTTGAAGGAAAGCGACGGCTTTCCTACGCGCACAAACTTCTCCGACAAAGAACGGAACGAAAGAAACGATATTAGTCTCTATCACTTTTACTTCCTTCTTTCTTCTTTCTCTCTCTCACTTTTTTTTTTTGCTTTTATTACTCTGAGATGCACTAGCTGAGCCTTCGAGCTCAAATTGTCTTCTCTTCTCGGGCTCTACGCCTCGACTAACGACCACCAACTGCTCAAACTCTCAGCTACCCAGCTCTCGCAGAGTTGACTGGCCGCAGTGGAGGGGCGTCGGCAGCTGTTCGGCTCACCGTCGGACGAGAAGGTTATCAACCACTGACTCTGGCGGTAGAGACTCAAAAGACAAAATGCAATGCCGACTGCGACGACGAGCAGCCGGGCTCTGTGTAATCTCAAATGTCGGTTTTCTTTTGTGCGGTAATTCTCTCGTCTAGCAGAGTCAGTCAGGGAATCCCTCGTCCACGGACAAATCGGCGTTTGAAAGTATGCTCGCAGAGCATGAAAATTGATGATTAAGCTCTCTCGTACTCTCGTACTCTCTCGCCATTTTCGGCACTTCCCCAACTTCAATCCCCACCTAAGACCGGTATTGAGTCGGCAATGTGCATGGTCATGCCCCTTCTTTATGGGGTTCTCACACTCCAAAGTCATGTAACACGAGAGACACAGATATGTCATAGCTACAGCCGACTGATATGTAGGACTGACCGCTGGGAACCCAGTAAGTAGGGATCCCCAGATGCATCTGGCCCAATTGCCTTCCGGTCTTAATCACCTCGCGAGCTGAGTCTCTTCCACGAACTGGCCATTTGTCATGACTTATCAGAAATACCGAATATCGGATAGTGGGTGTTTTGGGAGCTGGAGTATTTTATTGCCAAACTCGCAATACAAAATCGATTCTCACTTGGGATGAGGGAGCGATAGCGGTATGGGTGAACCATGATAAATATACACCGTTGTTATTCATCAGCAGCCACGTCGAACTACGCTTTATTACAGGAAATTACAGATATTGCCAACGGCTCAAAAGTTGGATCATTTTGAAAACTTTATTCTATGGTATCACAAATACGAATTTACTGGGGGAAACTGGGGCACCACCAAACACGAGGTACCACCAAACACTAATTTTTATTTCTAAACTACTTGGACTATCTTGACCATTCCTTCAGTGGACAAGTATCCCTATAGTGCTTAAAATTCCTATAGGTCTTATCCTCTGAAGTCGAATATCCAATTAAAAAATCGCAGTGTTTGGTGGTACCCCGTGTTTGGTGGTGCCCCAGTTTCCCCTACATCTTATGGTCTCCTTGTAGTTATATACCCAACATCACATAATATCATAATTTCACCAATTCCTCATTTCATTTTTTAATATTCTAGTTAAAGTAAGCATAATAATAAAATATTTTGTTTTCATGATCATTATTTAAAAAGTTCCAACAGATTCGTCAGGAAACAAAGTCATAGGGGAAAGTGACCATGCTTGATACGATCCAAGCTTGATAATAACTATTTTTTTCCTATGTTAATCAATAGTTATGACTCATCGCAATATATTTCAATAGCTGGTGCTAAGCCTCACATTTCCTAAAAAAAATTAGGATCCTAGCTCTTTTTTCCTAGTTTCAGGAAGCAAAAATCAAAAATAGGCCCAAAACTGTAATTTCGATACATGATATTTCATAAGTATTTCTTAATTAATGTCGCTGTTCAGGAAAACTACTATCATAGGCACATAGAGGGGTCATCAGTACTAATATTTATGTAAAAATATTTTTACTTGGTGGACACTGTTTTTGTGGGTGGTAACAAATTCATAAATTCTACTTGTGTCCATCCTATATTTTAAGAAGGGTCCATGAATGATAATTTTAATGTGGCAACTATATCATTAGATGTAATTATTTCATAATTACACATATTGCAATCCGCCAATTTTATCGACAATTGACATAATCTTCAACCCTGTTGCCTGAATTTTAAGGTTGCAGAATGACATTTTCACGGACTCAAAGTGAAAAAATGGTTTTCGCTAGCGCCCTAATGTCATAAAAACATGGCTCAGAAAAATTACATAAAAGTGATTTTAAAACTAATAACCAGTCATATAAACGATTTAAGCAGATAGATTAGAATTCCGTCTAAATATTGATGTGCAATTTTTTGTATCCGGTGAATTTTTTGCAGTGAAAATGGGCCTCCGAATTGTCGAATCAATTATTATACAGGAAGACCCCGGACCCAACTTGTATAAAAATCGCTACTGAATTTCTATTTTCTTCTTGAGGAAAATCTAAGGATTTCCAGGAACTATTTGAGGTTGGATTATGAACCTAATAAGTGAGACATTTTTTGTCATAGTGGAAGAATCGCTTCGGTTTGTGTGTTAATCAGAAAATAATCACAAACCTTGGACATCATTTTACAGTATCAAGCATGGTCACTTTCCCCTAATCTAAATCGGAAATGGAATTATAGACCTGGGGCATAAACGATCTTCGCCCCTATGGTTCACCAATGTAACTCAACTTTTCATAAGTCTTAAAGGAGGGTTTATCTAACAGATTTGGAAAAATCGCTGGAATTGCGCTGCAGAAAACAGAAGTTTTCAAGAACTGAACTAAACTTTTAGTTTGAAGACCGTTTCAGTCACATGGTTTATTATTGTGAAAATGCTATCTAAAACGGCAATAGTATTAAGGACATAAAGGGCAATAATAATTTTAGATTTTTTAACCCTTTAACGACGAGATAGTTTTCGTGGATCGAAAATACGCAATAAAAATGAAACCGATAGACAAAATCAGTAAAAAGTCTTACATCTAGCCTTATAAAACCCAACAGAGTCTGATTCAGTGTATTTTTTACCTCTATGAGCGATAGGGACAAAAATAGCCTAAAAATTGAAGTAATTTTTCTGACAATAACAATGAATGATAATTTTCACTCTAATGAAAAATATTATGTTTGAGTATTGTCGTTTCTTTTTCCAAAACGGTTTTGCTTAAAAAAAATTGGAAGTATAAAAAATAATTAAAATTAACTTTCAAGATGAAAATTTAAAAATTCGTCATTTTTTAGCTTAAAAATTTACTGTATAGCAAATAGCTAGAGACTTGCAAAAAATATCCCAGATTTCTTCAACCTTCTACTTGGCAATTACGTACAAACATAAGGAAAAAATTACTTTAGGTAGTCAGGAAAAATAATTGTCTTTATGGGACATCGGTGTTCCAATCGTCCTCAAAGGGTTAAGAATCAGTGGCCTTTCTTAGTGTATAAAAATTAAATACTTTTGAGAATGAGATATCACCTATGTTTTATATGATTTACAACTTAGATTAACATAATGTAGTACTGTTCATATTGGAGCAAATTTTCTACAGTGGTGTAGGAAGAAGTGTCAAATATGGACATAATTACTCTAGTGTGTAGAGGCCATTAGCACTATAAATGATAGATCCCTTAATTAATGGAAGTTTTGATGGTTACGCATTTCATATACTATAACGTATATGAAGAACGTTACTAATATCAATAGAATATATTTAATCGAGTCCCGGTCAAAATCCCGAAAGACAAAATCCCGAGTTCTTAAAAGTGCTTAAGAGGTAAAAGCAAATTTTCTGTATCTTTGGAAAATTATTCTACACATTATCCTCTATATAATTTCACCCTTTCAGAATTTTGAAAATTCGGGATTTTGGCTTTCAGGATGTTGGCCCTTTCGAGATTTTGACTTCCGGAATTTTGGCTGCCTCAGATTTAATCTCTACCTTACTTGTTACCTGTACTTTACCTTGTTTCGTAATGAGTTGAATACGTCTTACTTTTCGCGTACTTATTTTATAAATTAAAAAAAAGGAAGATGCCAGTATATATTTTACGTTACGTCACAACTGATGCGCTTGCTGGGACGAAACTGAGATTCAGATTTTACTTTTAAAAATAAAACAAAGATTTATGATTTATGATATTCTAAATCAGAGTAAGGATGTCAAATTTCTAAGAAAATTAAAAAGCTATATTTTCATAACAATATTTGAAATCCAGATTTTATTTTTATAAGGTTTTCAAACAAAAGTTTTTATTTAATCAAAATTAGTCCAATTCAAATTATTATATTTTTATTTATTTAACAGAATTTCTCTTTGTGTTTCACTGCGGTACCTTTTTTATCGTGGTAAATGGTCAATTTTTCTATAAAGTTATCAGCGTTCAATATTTTAGGGAACTATCTATCGAATAATTTTTTTTTATTATTAGGGATCCATCTGGAAGACGATTGCCCCGTCGAATAATATTGTAAGTGCATGTAAGCAATAATCGCAATAATGAAAAATGACTGAAATGAGTACAACTTAGTATGTGTCCTGACTTACTTTTTTCTAGATTTTAACGATCAATATATTTAAGCTGTAATAAACCAACTTATGCCCTAGACACACTTACGACTTAAGCCGAGAGACGAGTTAGTGGAAAATGATGGAAATTAAGTTTAACCATGACGAGTATAATTACGCTAAGCCGTCTCTCGGCTAATCCTCAGGTCTGTCAAGGCCCTTATATCATAACGAAAATCCGGTAGATTTGCTAAATTTTCCCACTATAAAAATTTTTTAAAATCATATTTCATACATGACTAACAATGGAATCACGTTGACCACAATCTCTCAATGCCTATCGTAAGTTTTACAACGGGCTCAGCTCTTCCGATGATAATTTATAATTCAGACGCGCGATATCGTTCACACCATCTCTCCCCCAAAATATCGTAATACTGAGGATGGGGTTGAGTTTTGGCGGATATTTACAATAAAAAATGAATCATATCCGCCTCATTTTTTTCCACCCATTCGAATTTTTATTTTTCATCATTTGGAATTCAGGAGGATGAAAAGCCGAGGCTGAAGTTGTGGGAGGTGTATGGATAAGAGAGTATAACCTTCTAACCGATACATTGTTGCAAAAAGGCATTTGGCTGTCATTTCGCATATAGAGAAATTTATGGTTTGGGGTTATGTATGAATTGCATTGAAAACGGCTGCAGAATGGTTTTGTATATAAGTTGCTGGGGGAATGACGACGGATTTAATCATATAAATTCTCAAGCTGTCTAAAAAGCTTTGCCAAGGAAGCTTTTAATCGCTTCCCTCATATCATTCTATGTCAAGGATTTTAATTTATTGTGTCCGATTCTATATTATAAGCAACGGTTGGGCTGGATGGCTCAGGAGATCGGTGAAAAAATAAAACAGAGAGAGAGAAAGATACTTAAAAAAAAGGATTTTGCTACATTGTAGGTATAAAATCTATATTTATATTTTATGCTCCGAAGAGCTACTGGTATATTATTTTCAATTCGGATTTTATGGTTTTCTCTCTCACTCTGACATAAAATTATGACTGCTATGGGTAATCCGTGAGGGAAATGGTTGGGATTTGTTCTGTCACTATTTACAAAATATCCCAAATGGTTTAAGTATGATTAAATTGATTTTGAAAACCATTAGTTTTTCTCATAAGAGCGAAACTGTTTTACCACCCAAGCAACAAAATGTTTGCGTTATATAAACATTTTTTTGCGGTGATACCATTTCAAATAATGAAAATATTATATCTCAAAATATAAAGCACTTAGGAAATAAGAATTACTATAATATTCTAGAGATATCTGTGCTCAGAAATGACAAATTAAAAATTAAGTAATTCGATGTCTTCTTAAATGAAAAAGCTTCTTTTCTCCTCAGATCACCTTCTGGAACCCCCTTAAACGTCCTAAATTGTAAGGTATTCGAATAAAAAGACATGTAAAAATAATATTAAACCTTTTAGTTGTCATTTAGGTTTTATAATAATTTTAAGTTCACTGAAAAAGAATCGAGAAGAATCGATCGAAGAATTCTTTTTCAAAAATTACTTTTCGAAATAAAAAGAGACGGCAAGGATATGACCTATTCTAGGATCCGTTTTTGAAATAAAATAAAAAAAAACACAGTTTTGGCGGAGAAGGAGGGAGTTCAAGAAAAAATGAATTAAGCCTGTCCTCGACAATATTTCCCTCAAGAGGGGGGTGGGGGCATCGAAGACTGGAAGTCGATATCTCATACATCTTGACCTCTAGTCGGGTTACAAGCTTTCGGACAAAAAAAAGCTTCAAAAGAAAATTGAAAAAGACCAAACCAATTAGAAGAACTTCTGGGATAGTTCGTACAATAATCCCCAAAGAAAATATCACTGTAGCCAAATAGTATGTTCTATGAATAATCTAATCTAAAACTAATAAGTTTTTCACAATAACAGTCTACGGTTAATAAATTATTATTATTTATTCAGGGATTAAAAAGGGCCATTCAGTGTTTAATCCTAGTATATAAATTCAGAATATTTAAGAATTGATGAGGTACGAAAAACTTAAAAAAAAGAACTCAACAAAACCATTCATAGAGAAATTGTAAAATATGAGAAAAAATGTTTCTTGGGATAACTTCAAAAGGCACCAGATATATGTTTAGTGCCTTGGGACTCATCTCTGTACTTCCAACGACTTCACCGGAAAGTGTAGAAGACAGTTGGAGTCGATTGAGCAAAAAGTTTAAATTATACACACTAATCCCCAAGTTAGAAAACTAATTACATACATTTCCGCTTGATTATTGGGGAACAATTGGAACGGAGCTGGATGTATATGTGTGGCAACCTTCTTGGTATTTTATTAATTCAGCGATTTATTCTTATATGGGCCTGTCCTGACTAAATTGCTAAAACGCAAGGCCCCGCATTGTCTCAGTATCATGAGCTGTACGGAATGTTATTTGCAATTTTCACGTATCATTGCCTATTTATGTGTTAAGTCACATTAAACCCATACCAGCAGCAATGTTCTCTTTTTTTTCCTACCATCCACATGGGTTAATGTTATAATTTATTGTAGAAATCCCTCCCGCTTTGATATATCGTACCATCGCGCTTTGGGTATAATTTATTCATTGGTGCACACTTTATTTTTCACTCCACTTCCAACACTGCACCATACCCATTGATTACTATTAAATTCATGCACAAGCCATAGCCAGACTTTTTGGATATATACCAGAACGTCTTTGCCAATATCTCACACGATTTTAAAACTTTGCACTTCAATAGAATATTTTACTGGGTTCTCTGAAGCACCGCATGCACCCATAATTTCTGCCATAAGTTTCTCATTTTCCCGTCTCTTTTCTCATTTTAATTAAAGACTTTCTTATTGATTTTCAATTTTTTTCAAACTACAGGGGCGTTCAAGTGGTTTGAATGATGACGAAGATGGTGAATTAGTGAGAAAAATAAAACTAATTGCAGGAAATTCTCGCATTTGGAAGTGCTTCTTTATCCAGAAATTAAATAAATAATCGTGACCTAACCTCAATTACAGCAAAACCATGTACCCACCTTATTAAAAAAAAGGTAGGACATAAATTAAAATATATATAGAGGCAGATGAGGTACATTCATGTAATTTAATATTATTGAAAATACTTGATTTTAGCATTAACAATTTTATATCATATAACTGAGAAAAAAAAGAGGGTGCGATTAACTTTTTTTCCTCATAACTTTAACACTTTTTAGGTGTAAAAATATATCAACATTTTTTAATGTTAATTTTACACCTTTTTAAGGGTAAAATTAACATGAAAAGGGTAACTTTAACCCTCAATACACCTAAAAAGGGTAATATTTACACCGATTTCGGATCAATACTGCAGGGTAAAATTAACATTTCCGGAATGTTATTTTAACTTTTTCGGATTTCTCTCAGTCAGTGTAGATATTCTGCTATATATGATTTCTGATAGCCTATTCTAAAATGAAACAGACAAGATATAATATCATATCGTTCATAATTTATAGAAGTAAAGGAGGAGATTCTGAAAATGCCACCGATGCCACCGGAACTGCTCCACCCTTCTTTATGTAATAATTAAAAGTATGATGGTTCTGATATAACGTTAATTATTCTTTAATAGGACATTAAGCCGAAAGATTAATAAATAACTTTAAATAAGTTACTTTACACCAAGAATAATTTTATCTACAATTCTTTGCTTTAATATTCTTTTCAGATAAAAGGCAACAAAATATCTGATTTAAAATAAAAAAAAGTTAAAATAAGAAAAATATGAAAAAAAAATCATATTGAAAATATTATTTTATTCTTATAAACACTGAGAGAAATCCGAAAAAGTTAAAGTAACATTCCGGAAATGTTAATTTTACCCTGCAGTATTGATCCAAAACCTACAATTTCTTCATTATATACTAATTACTATTATATATTAATTTCTCTATTATAAACCTACAATTTTTTTTATTTATTTTTTGTACTTTGTATTTTTATCTTTACCAAAATTTTATTTTTAATACTGTTACAGAGTTCCATAAGATTGTGCTAACAAATTTTATTCTCAAAAAGGAATATTTTACTGGAAAAAAATATTATATAATAATAAATATATTCGAATAAATTTAAACCAGCTTAAAAATCCGTGAAATTTGTCTTGTAGAACATTTTACACTTGTTTCTTTTATTATTGATCACACAATTCTTTTTATAGTAGATATTTCATTCTAGAGACTAATATTTTTTGTACTATAGAGTTATTATATCAAATTTCGGCCAGTTTTCAATTTCGACCACTTCTTTTGCTCCTCAAATTTTCACAAATTTTTAGGTTTTGCATACTCTATAGATTTAGCAGGCCAAAAAAAACCAAAAATATCTCTTCAAGGAAGGAGATGATGTGAAAAAAGACTTTTGAAGATTTCCGGAAGGGTAAAGAACTATGAGAAGGTGGTCGAAATATTATCCAAAATTATGTCTATATTTTTATTCATTTTAAAATGTATTAAGAACGATTTTAGAGAAAACGAAGACGAAAAACTATCCACATGATCTCAAGCAATATTCCTTAAATAAAAGTGATAAGCAATTCAATTTGTTATTAAAAATATTACATTTCTAACTTAAGACTTTTGCGTTTGTAACTATGCCGAATTTTTGGTACAGATACCCTATACGAGACTAATCTAGAATACGTATTCATAACCCATTAGGACAATGTTCTATGGAGATATTATACAATATATTGGAATAAAGCTTCTCACAGTTTAATTATTTATCAAATATTCGTCTTAACTCTGTCATTTAATTTAAATTCTTTATAGGGGAAAGTATTCTCCATTGGAACGTTCATGCGTTTGAATAATATGAATTTTCTTTTATTTTTTCAAAGAGAGTTATATATTTCCATTAAATACTAGTTAGCTTACTATCTATTATTGATAATTATGTGATAATTACATGTGAATTTCTTTGGAAAAGTAAAAGAATTTCACATTATTCGAAGGTATGAACGTTCGAAGGGGGAGTACTTTCGCCTATAGTAAAATCATTACAAAACATTTTGTCTATATTGTGTAACTACGCAAGACTCCAATTTGCCATACAGAACACAAATTACGAAGGAAAATAAAGGAAAATATTGTCAAAATCGATGCGATATCAAACTTTCCACGAAACAAAAAAAAAAGAACAATAAAGTACAGTTCCATCTCTGTTGAGCTATTTCTCTCATGTCATTAAAGAACCGAAGTAATTACAAATTGCACAGAAATGAAATATTCAAAATTATCTAGTTTGAGTTTATTATAAGTATGTGATAGAGTAAGTGTGCCAAATTTCGGCATAGTTGCATGCAAGCGCCAAAGTCTCAAGTTTGAAATGTAATATTTTAAATACAAATTGATTTTTTTTATTTTTTTTTTATTTTTATACAAATTGATTTTTTTTATTCTTTCTTCTGAAAGAGTGTTGCTGGGAACCTTGTAAAGAGTTTACCGTCTTTATTTACTATAAAATCATTCTTAATACATTTTAAAATGAATAAAAATGTAGACATAGCTTTGGTGCCCTATTTCGGCCACCTTCATTCTCATAGTTCGTTGCCCTTCGGGAATTCTTCCAATATCTTTTTCACGTTATCTCGTTTGTCGAAGCTACATTTTTTGTTATTCTTTTGCATTATATAATCTCTAGAGTACGTAAAATACAAAAGTTCATGGAGATTCGAGGAACAAAAAAGGTGGCTGAAATTGCAAGCTGGCCGAAATTTGGCACACTTACCCTAGATACGAATGGGTTAATAATTCTGACCACAAATTTATTTTCATTCAATTTTTTTGGATTCTTACCCTATAATTCTTTTATTAAATATATCATAGATATTACCACTATTCTTCATCTAAACTAAACTATCTATGGGAAAAATGTAATGTATCGGTTTCTTTTATCTTAAAAGATACAATAGTTTGTTTCAGATTACGCTAATTAGTAAACAATGTATTTGGTCGCAATGAGATATTAAATTCCTAATTTGAAAATTCCAAATTGTTTTGTAATATTAACTAAACATTAATAATGGTATATTATGTAATAAATTAATTTAATTCACCACAGTGTTTACTGAATTATTTTATATTGCAATTGATTTCTTTCCTGTGTACTTGTTATACATTGTGTGCGCAATCCTGTAAATCTGCGATTGAAGTGAACTTATCGATTGAAAGTGAATTGAAAGAAGAATATCGCTCTTCCACAAATCATTCAAAGAACAAAGAAGATTTCAGAACACCGGAAAACACCATCTAAAAGCCCTGCATTCTTCTGAGCCCGAAGAATGACTTTTCAGTGATTTTTCTGCTGATATATTGCACAGAAGCAGAAAGAACGACTAAAGCGAAAAAAAAAGAAGGGAGAGGTTTTAAGAAACAATGATGAATCTTTCATTTCAGATATATATATATGGGAAAAGGAGAATCAAGTTTTCACCTTTTATGTCATTTCTTCCACGAACTTGGACAATTTTTTTTCTGCCAACCTCCTTTACCTTCAATCTCTGGGTTCTCCTTTGGGTTTTTGTCTCTCTTCTCATCAAGTTTCAACAATACAAGAATTGAGCTCGCTGAGTCACTTTCTTGGGACACTGAGTAGTATGACTATTGTTGGGAGTAAAAGTGCTTATATCTCCATTCTATTGATTTTATTATTTTTTCTGATGGAAGAGGACAGAATAAAAAAAGAGATCGAGAATGGGAGAATGATGTGAAAGAGGCCGAGACAAAAATACCCAATGATGCTTTTTCGAGGTGAACAAATACAAAATTTATGTTATATATTTCCAGGGTATTGATGGATCAATGAATTTTTGGGTGATTACCACAGTTGAATTGGACGTGGGGTCTTTCTCCTCTCTGAAATGGGTGTTTTTTTTTAAGTGGAGAGGAAATGGGTGGAAAATGAGTGAATGCCTCAATAAATATTTTTGTGATAAATGGCCAGCTCCAAGGTAATTAGGGAAAACACATGGAAGTATTTACAATATTATCAATTTACATACAGAACATAATTATTCACAATAATATAATAGTGATTAATAACATGTTATTAAATAGAATAACATCGCAGTACTGTCAATTTTTATGTTTAATTTATTTTTTGTGTACAGATTTATAATTTGAAGTCTCTTGATAAACTCAATAAAAGCTTACCTTCTGAAAATTTCGAAAAACTGATTTGTATGACATATACATTTCAAATAATTTTACAACTTAGCTTTTATCACTGTACAGCGAAATATTATGTGCAATTCCAAGTTATTGGAATGCAATAAGCATATACAGAATTTACAGAAGTCTATACAGAATTTTAGATAATACTTTTTGCTAATTTCACAAAAAAAATACATTACTTCTCAAAAATCATTACGTTAACTGTTGTTGTCTATTATAGTATATGACAGTAATAAGGTAACTATAAAATTTCGGCATAGTTGCAGGCTAGCGCCAAAGTTTCAAGTCTGAAATTTCAAGAATAATTTTTAATACAATTTGAATTGTTTTTGTTACTCCTTTTTTAAAATTGTTGCTCGGAACCTTGTGGATAGATCACAGTCTTTGTTTTCTCTAATATCGTTCGTAATACATTTTAAAATGAATAAAATTATAGACATAACTTTGGGTAATATTTCGCCCACCTATTTCTAATAGTTCCTTGTCCTTCCAGAAATCTTCCAAAATTATTTTTAGATCATCTCGTTCGTCTAAGCGATTAGTTTTAGTTTTTTTTTCATTGCAAGATCAGTATGCAAAAGCTAAAAATTCATGGAAATTTGAGAAATAAAAGAGTGGCCGAAATTGCAAGCCAAACGAATTTTGGTACAGTTCTCCTATAATGTGTATAGAAATGTAATGCTGGACATTCTGATGAGGTCTGTCCATATAATTAATTGCAGGCTACGCTTTCTAAGAAAGATATCGCTACTTGGCTTTCATAGAGTAAGAAACTAACGTAAAAAAAAATCCATCAAAGCTGATAATCGGGTGATGGTTAGATGGGAGAGTTGTGCCCAGAATTCAAAACTCTACTTCTCATTTTTCACCAGAGCTTACGGTGCCCTACGTACCACTTTTACAGGCTGCAGAGCAAGTTTATTTTACAAAAAAATAATTTATACGGTACTTCTACGGAATTTCCACGGAATTGCCGCAGAATTTTCTTGAAATTATCACAATATATTCACGGATTTTTCACATAACTTCCACGAAAGTTACACGGTACTTCCACGCACTTGACACTCAAGACACTTCGCAATTTGAAAAGAAAACTTCGGCCGTCGTGCCGACAAAACGAAAAATGAAAATTGTATCTTGTCCTTGGCTCTCGAAATCGATTTTCGATTTTCTTAACCTCCAGCTGTAAATGAAGCAAATGCTTCGTTTTCATGCACTGCGCTTTTTTTTTAAATTCAGCAGCTCGCGATCTATGTAAATTGATTTACAAATTGCTTAAAATATCGCCCATGATAAACTCAGGAGTAACCTAAATGAATTCCAGATTAGTTATCGGTTTATAACCGGTTCATAATCGTTTGAAACCAGTTCAGACCCTTTCATAAATCAAGACATTCTTTAACTTCGACTGATTTTGAATTTTTGTATACGGTCAAACTGTCCATCTCGACAACGTCTAATGGCCTCTACACACTAGAGAAAAATATGTCCATATTTTACAGTTTTTCCTACACAAGCGTAGGGAATTTTCTTCAATATGGACATAATTCTTTCTAGTGTGTAGAGGCCATAAGACACATACAAAATTTTGAGAAATCTCAAAATCACGGCTCTGATGATCAAAGAAAAGATTCGGTGAAATGAAGGTCAATGGACCTTCAGTCGACTTATGAGAGGACGGCTTTCCGATTGTCCATGTCACTATCTTTATCCGTTTGTCCTCTAGGTCTGGAAGTAAGTTTTGTGTCGAATTCTTTAGAGCTAGTGAAATATAAGAAAAGAAAAAGAAATGAATGAAATAAAAGATTGAAATTTCTTTTGACTGAATAAGGTTAGTTGGTTTTTTTCTATAATGATTAAATGATTTTTAAACACTTTAATAATTTTTGAATATATATTTTTTTCAAAAGAAATCTTGATTTAACTACCTGTAAGAATAGGGGAATGTTGGCATGGTTCGCATAGAGTGAACCTTCAAACAACGCAAATTTTCTCTTTGTTTGCAAAGAGCTAGTTCGTCATTTCTTAGCCATAGAATGAAACGATATGAGAAATGGTAAGTCAGCTCTTTGTAAACAAAAAGAAAATTCGCATCGTTTGAAGATTCACTCTGTGCGAACCATGCATACATTCCCCTATTCAATATGGCATTAAGTGAAGGTCAGTGGATGCGATTCTTTTCTCAAGAAAAACTTTGGTAACACAATAGAGATTCGATCTCAGGACACTTGAATTAAAGCGATAGAACTCAACCAGTAAATTCACTTCGTGTTTTAAGCTGTTTTAAACAAATTGAATTAAATTCTAGAGGTTCAATTCGCTATTCAATTGCTTAAGAGTCAGTGTCTGTTTTATCAGTGGTTTTAGAGAAAATTTCAGAACAGCCTTTACATTTTTTGTTTAACTTTCTTCTCCAATGTCTTAAGAACAATAGAGCACTCAAAGTAAAACAAAACAACTGCGCGTGTATCGTAAGTGAACCTTGAACCATGAAGATGAATTTTCAACATTTACATAAAGTATTTAACACAAAGTGCTTCTCAGGCATTTTTCGTTAAATATAGACAAATGGCAAAAGTTCTCAAAAAAAAATGAGAAAAAGAGGCGGGGTGCGTCTCTTTAGTCGAAAATGTCGATGTATTGTCAGTTTATTTGATTGATTTCCATTTGGAATCCCATTAGAGATTACATACATTTACATAAGCTTATTTACCAACTCTAAAAGCGCCTCGAAGACGAGTCAGCAGGTCAACTTCATTGTCTTCCTCTTTGATACTTCTTTTACTTTATATACCATCACCTTTTTCCTCCGGATACCAAAGAAGACAATTTCTGCAAAAGAAGGAGAGAATGAGGCAGAAAATATGAACTGAGGGAATTGGAAACAGCAGGAAATTGTATTTATTTTCTACTTTTCATTTTCTCCACTAATGACACTCAGAATTCCCTCCGCAACTTATGGTCAAATACTCAATAATTCATTTCGTGGTGAGCAAGCCCGGCTTCTAACTTCTCTTTTTTATTCGGGGGCGTTTCTCCCATGCCCAGGGACATGCTGCTCGATCAAAATTCCCAATCTCTGGAGAGAGAGCATGAGCCCAGTGTGACTAGCATTCAATGGAAATTTGATCCAAGAACATTGCCAAGCAAATTTGGAATTGAGAGGCAATTATAGAAGAATGGTTTAGTTTCGATCGATAAGTAATTCAATGCTTTTCCATGCAATGTTTTTGGACCACAAGACCACATTGGCAACGAACAATGATAGAGTGTGCATTAAATGGCACAAAAAAGGGAGGATGCCATTGAAGAACTTTTTCCGCCCTCTTGCAATTCCACCAATTTTTCTTCCTTTTTTCACACCCATTGTATCAACTCTGAGCAAGAACAAAAGTTTCACGCTGAAAATTTCTAATGAATAGCGTCTCCAACTCAACTCATGACGCCCATTATTGTGGTTCAAGTATTGAAAATTTTAAAGAAAAGATGACGAAGGGGCATTAAGTCATTAAAAGCAGAGAAATATAGAGATTAGAACTTTAGAGGACATATTCTGCATACTAGTGAGAATTGTCATTGAGACAAATTCAGTGAATATAGTCACGAGATCAATACAACTCAATGCATCAATGATTCATTTGGAAGTATTTACTTTGATAGCTTTCAGAACTCTTCTTTCTTGACAATTTTCATAGCCGTTTAGAATCTGCCAACAGTGAGGAGATTGTGACAACCCTCACTGGTCTGCAGAATACATCCCCAGAGGTTGGATTCACGATCGTGATCAGACTTTTCTGATTACTATGTATACAACTTTGCGATTGCTTTCTTGTGAACAAAAATTAAGTCATGGACAATACCAACTATTACGTACAACACACCATTTCCTCTTAATCCAAGACACTTTTTCCACATCAAATTACAAACATGAAACTATAGATTTATATATAAGCCGATAAGAACAAAACCTGGCCATTTTAATAGGGAAAAATTAATATTTTTGAATTTGAATTTATTTATTTGTTTTAAATCAAACATAATTAGGGTCCGTCCCTCTTACAATGTCTGATTAGATAGGAATATATGATAGGGGAAAGTGGGACAAGTTTGAAGTTGGACTTTTTTCACCTATTTTTGTGATTGAGCCTTATTACGATATAATTTAGCATAACAAACCAATTGCGAAGTTAAATTACATCATGAAATGGTTCAATTCCATTTTAAAATAGGACAAAAAACCCAATTTCAAAACTACCTCACTTCAAAGGTGCCCTACTTCCCCTTAAACGATTTTTGCTCTGAGTGACTCATATTCAAACAATAAAAATCTTAAATTTTCCTTGGTTACGATCGTGAATTGGGCTTCAGTATAAAAAAAAGAAATAAAATAGTAAATAAAATAGTAAGTGAAATAAAATGTAATAGTTATTCTATACGGTAAAAAATTTCAGCACATATTTGTTCCAAAGTGTAGCTTGTCCACGGACACGAAAAATTTTTGGAATAAATTTTTACCTTCTAGTAGGAGAAACAAAAAGATACCCAATATTAGTAACGAATTTGTTCCAAAAAAAAATATCTCGTCTACTATAAAATCGTATCCCTTCTCTCGCCGAAACGAGGAGGACGCCAAATCTGTGGCAATTTTCGTGTTACATGGTTTCACTCTTTTAATTCGAGATTCCCTTTTTCTCCTGCTGCCAACACTCGCATATAATTTCGTCATGCACGCGTCTATATAAAACACTCTTAAGTTGATTCTTATTTGATGTTCCTTATGAAGTTTCGTCACCGAAATCCATCTCGACTGAAGTATAGGCCTTAACTGTAAGACGAAAACACTTACACGAATTTGTTCTCGACAATGGGAACAAAAAGATTCCCTATATGAGTAACAATTTCGTTCCAAAAATTACCTCGTTCACGGACACAGAAAATTTGTTGAACAAATATGTTACAGATGTAGGAATAATATTGTTATAAAGAAAATGTACCAATTTGTTCCTGACAGTGGGAACAAAACAGCCGAGTGCAACAAATTATATTCCAACTATCAGGAACAAATTTACATAAACCGAAATCAACTCAAATTTGCAGACATTCCACCGTATCTAAACGGTTCCAAAAACAAACTCTAACAAAATTGTAACTATATTTCGTAGCAAAACTGTACAGAAAACTTTTTGGAACAAACAAATATCTTCTTCACTAGGTACAAATTGATTTTAAAAAAAAATCGTTCCAAGGAAAACTTGTTTCAATATTTTGGTCAATGTCCAAAAGTTTTTACCGTGTCGGGGCTTCTGCAAAATCCCAAATTCTTAAAAATGGAGCTACTCTTTCCGTACAGAAGTAGATCTTGAAAAATTCGAAAATCTATTTGAAGATCCAAAAAAGAGACTTTCTTACTTCTTGATAATTCCGCAAGGTGGCTGAGGTAACATCCTGTTCGAATTTCAAAGTGCTCAAGTGTCAAAATGTGTCGATCTTCACATTGTTGTGAGCAAAAAAACAGAACAACGACGAATACTGTTCTTGTCCCATTATTTAATCACTCCATAATCACTGAGTAACTCTTTTGCCAGCTTTTTAGTGTGATATTTGATAAATTTTCCCCACCTTGTTCGAAAATTTAGTATGAAAATTCGAAATTGAATTTGAATTCTTCGCACTTCAACGACTTTTTGTGCAAATAGAGTTCCATTTACCTTTCACCCAAGACACTATTGGAGAATCAAAATCTACTTGTGATCGGGCTCACTCTATCAATTGCACTCTCGCTTGTTAGAGAAAAAGTTAAATTTTCCGTGTTAAAATATTTATAGTGTATTTTGTATATTCAAAGACAGCTGGATTAAAATTTGTACAAAAGTAGGGGAGACTGGGGCAATATTGTCAAAACGAATATTTAATTTTTTCACGAGCTTTGTGAAAACTTTAGCGTTTTATAATAACCATATATTTATAGGAAATTTACTGCTCTACAACATTGCAGAACACTATTTTCCTCTATCTCGAAAGAAATGTGATTTTCGAATCATTTCCTA
Source organism: Phlebotomus papatasi (assembly GCF_024763615.1). NCBI lineage: Eukaryota > Metazoa > Arthropoda > Insecta > Diptera > Psychodidae > Phlebotomus > Phlebotomus papatasi. The sequence continues at coordinate 68,872,976 of NC_077224.1, forward strand.
AAAGTAGATTTTGCGGAGATTCTCAAAATTGCTGGGGCAAATTTTGTCAGTCTTCGGATAATTTGTGACGTTTTACTCTCGCAAACGTTAAAAATATCAAATAGATATATTTTTATAGGAAATTTATTCCTCTACAACTTTGTCAAAGATGATTTTTCTCTATCTTAACGAGAAATATGCTTAAATTGAGCTAATCAGTATTGATATTTTCTGTAAGTCAAATATTCCAAAAATAGGGCTCAACATTTCATTATTTTTATTTTACATAATCCTTCCTCGAATCCCTTGAAATTTTGTAGGTTTAAGAAGGTTCATGAAGGCTATCTATAATAAAAATTTCAAGCCTCAGTCTCTTATATTTTAGAAAAAAGTGAATATTGAAATTTTCGTTTTGACAAATTTTGCCCCAGTCTCCCCTACTAGGGAAAGTGCCCATCCTTTGCACGGTCCCAAGCTTTAAAATGACTAAATTTTTCCTATGTTTTCCAATAAATATGACTTATCGCACCCATATTTTAAAAACTTGGGGAAAGTGTCCGGTATTTAAAATATATTTCGGAGTTACATTTATTCAAGAACATAGGAAAAATTTAGTTATTTTACAACTTGGGACCGTGCAAAGGATGTGCAGTGCACTTTCCCCTACTGTATTTTTCTCTTTATCATTTCAAAATTCATTTTAAGGGCTAAACTTAATTTATCTTACTTTTTGACACATTTATAATTGAAACACTATCTCTTTAGTTCACTTGAAATCAATCTGATGAAATTGAATACTCTTGTTGTAAGAGTATTCCATGTGTGTGGAGGATCCTCTTGAAATAATTACGTAAATAGGGGTGGTATCAGACCACTTCTCCTCAGGTATCTCATCCAAGTATCGTTACTATCACTCTCAAACTTGAAAGCAAGCTGAATACCGAATATTTACCAAAATGTCTGCGTAATATAGAAAGCTCTCAACATCTACAACTCTTAAGTGGTTCGTCTCTAATCCATCTTAATACCCTTGGAAGCCCTATTGCGAAAAAAAAAAACTTGAAAGATTGCAATTAGAGTAGCGAGAAAAATTGATATGTTTCCCACAAACAAGACCATGTGTATGCCTCTGGATATATTTTTTTGTGTCAGCTGTGGGGTGAGTTGAGTATATTATTTTGATGAGAATTCTCCCATGTAATTCTATGCTGCCATTTGATCGATTAACATGGGACTTCGCTGTCTCCTCTGCCCTCCCAGGGCCCAGGCTGCGTGTGGATGATGGCAAAATTGTCAGTCGGGCGGAATGGAGTAATTTAAACCAAGCGAGAAAGACATTTCTTCTGCTCAGTGCCTCTCCTTGCGGTTGCCACCAACTGTCGTCATTTGAGATTGTGGCGAGATGCAATTTTATAGGCGAGTGTTCTTCTGAGATGTTGAGCTCGATTCTTGGGAGGCATCTCTCTCAAGTTCTGACTGCCCTTCCCATCGACACACGTATTGAATCACCCATTAATGCACATTCCCTCCTCGTCAAATTGAAAATTGAGAATTGAGACGTCGACGCACATTAAGCAATCAATGATGCTTCAATGAACTCTCGTCGGCGACATGGAACTTTATTTTTACCACTGATATTCTTTGATAGATTTTCCATAGAATTCTTTCTTCTGATTTCCCCCGAGGGCCTCCTATTCTCAAAAGTCAGATGAATAAATTATAAGAACTATGTAGTTATATTCCTCTATTATATGAACTCAAAGCGCTTACTTATAGAAACAAGAATCAAGCAAGCATTGTTGGTTAGTAAAACTTGTGATATGTCCAGATAAGTTTATGGTAGCCAACATTCTTCATTTAACAGGTGACATTGGAGTATTTTTTTTAATATGTATTAGTGAAAATCAATTTAAAAACTCTATGTAGATATATTGAAAACAGAAATTTCCAAATAGCGCCCTTAATGGGTGTTATATATACTTTTTTCATTTTAAAGAGTTGTAGCACTTAACGATAAAATTTGGGTAAAGCTATTTTAGGTTTTAGTTTTGGGAGCTCCATATCTTGATACAGTACTTGGAACTTTAACAAATAACTTTAACAATTTTTGAAATTTGGACTTAATTCATACAATTTAGACCAAGTAATTAAAAAAAAAAACGTTACTCTTCAAACATTTCAGAAGAATTACTACATATAGTGTGATAAAACCAAGAAAGCAGAAAATATACAGAGAAACGAGAAACTAGTTTTAATTCAAGTCCAAGTGGAGCATTATCCTTTGCCACAACAGAAATCATCAGCAAAATCAAATAAAAACAGAAAAATATATAAGGAAAAAAAATTTTTGTTGTGAATTAACAAATTATAAATTTCGTATTAAAAAATTATAAGAATGAAACTTTAAGTCTATTTACAAGCGCAAATAATCATAATATAATAAAATCATTACTTTTCGTTATTATTATTATTTGAAAAAAATTCCACGTGCCATAATGGTTTGAAATTCAGATTATATCAACCACAAAAGAGACCCAAGCCGACAACCAATCACTCAAACTCAAAAATGAATTGAAATAGAAAAAAAATCAAGATTCTACATTCTAATATCCGACTAGTAAAATTTACTATCCTGATATTATCACATAAAAGAGGCTTTAGTTTAAATCTAAAGCGGGATAGTATAGAATTTACTATCCGGCTGTTAGGTTTTACTATTTGTCTAGTAAAATTTACTATACAGATATATATATACAAATATACAAATCTAGGAGAGGATTGAAATAAAATCTAAAGGAAGATAGTGGAATACACCATCCGACTATTAGAATTTATTAACCATATAATAGTAAATTCTATAAACAGGCACGTAAAGTATCGGCCAAAATTTCTTGACAAAGTTATATTCGATAAATCAGATGGAAAAAATTGTTTAAATTTTTTTTTTAATTTTTACCCAATTTTCCAATATTTCTACCCTCTAGGGACCACTTTTATCCTTGATAAGGAATCAAATTTTAATCACCTACTTATCAAATTTGATCTTTACTAGTCTTTACTAGACAAAAAGTGGTTTACTTTTGCTAGTAAATGCAGTCAGTGTATAAAGACGTATTTAATTAGTAAAAGTACTCATATTTGGTGCTTAATTCCATTACTTTATGATATCTTTTAAGTTCCTATGAAGAAAGATGATGATAAAATTTAAGTGTGTTCCTCGTTATGCAAATCCACGTTGTGTTGTTCTACTGCAACTTTATATGAGCAATATGATACGTTATGCAACTTAAATCAATATGTTTTAAATAAAAATGCCTTAATATAACTTCATAGAAAAATCATAAACTATCCAATATAAGCTTCCCGTAAAAGTTAGAGCTTAAAAGAAGTTAAAATTCCTCACTGAACTCCGTTCAAAATGCATGGATTATGTATATTTAGTGCTTTCTATAAGAGTTGGTACAATAAAAAATCAAATAGGCACATAAAGAAAAAATGTCATTGTTTTCAAGCAGTTTATTAAAATTATCATACACTTTGTATAGAACTTCAGACATCTTTCTGTCGCTGAAACAGAGAAATAACACTAAAATAATTCACTTTGCGATTGTTGTACAAAAGTACCCCAACCATTTGTATAACATAATTCTAAGGCCAATTCTCCCTTTTGCTCTTCATTCCATTTATAATTTTGAAAAGAAAATACAACACATAGTGCTCGCAGACATGAAACATTATAACACAATTTTGATGGACGCCCAATTGTAGCAAAATGCGGTATGCTCCGAAAACTCCTCTTCATCAACTCCGTTTGGTGCTCCATATAGAGTCTTGGAGAATCGTTTTATTATTGTTATTCACATTGTTGCTTTTCAAATTAAATTATACTCTGCTGTATTGTTTATACATCCCAAATACAATATAACAATGGAAAAGAGGATCCATATGCAAAAGTATGGAGATATATTGACGCACAATTGTGCCATATGATTCCAGAATGGGTTTTTGTTGAGGGACACAGGAGGAATGAATAACAAGAGTTTTTGGAAAATATATAGAGAAATTGTGTTGCTTTCAATTTAATTTTGATTGTTTGAATTTGCGTCTGCCACACGCATAAATATAAATGGGCCTTTTTGCGACAATCCATCCAAAAATCCTGTTCACTAGAAGTTTCATATTCATGGATATTATTTCTCCTATACCAACCATATCTCACGACAAAACAGCAAAAATCCCATGTGAAGACTTCTAAGTTTATTACAGAAAGGATTCTTCTGGTACCAAAAGAAGCAAACCCACAATCAATAAATCAGAGTAAGGATTCAAAGATATTCGGAATAATATCCTAGAAATCAAATTCAAGAAAAAAGAGTGTAGGGAACTATTAAATAGAACTTTTCAGGCAAACTTTTTACACAATGAGAAAAAAAAGAGGGTGCGATTAACATTTTTCCTCATAACTTTAACACTTTTTAGGTGTGAAAATATATCAACATTTTTTAATGTTAATTTTACACCTTTTAAGGGTAAAAATAACATGAAAAAGGGTAACTTTTACCCCCAATACACCTAAAAAGGGTAATATTTACACCGATTTCGGATCAATAATGCAGGGTAAAATTAACATTTCCGGAATGTTATTTTAACTTTTTCGCATTTCTCTCAGAGTGTATTTTTTTTTGTAAATTTTTAGTAGAATTTATGTATTCTAATTCCTTTTATTCATTCGTGGTATAATTGGTAATAGCATTTGGTTCTTAGGCGATGAGACCTTTGGCTCTACTATCACAGTTGTGAGTTCGAATTCCGACTGGTACAAAAAACTGATACATCTGAAAGGAAAAGGACATTTATCACTATTCATTGTAAACAGAATAAAATTTGTAAACTATGAATAACACGTATAAAATGACCAGACTGGCCTGGTATATCAAATTAAATAAACAATAGATAATGATTTATCAATATTCATTGATCTCAAAACTCTTTTTTCAGTGAATGTCACAAAGCTTGAGTCCGAGATCAATTTTAAAATTTTTATTCCATGGCAATATTTGTGAGTTAAAAGAAGAGCGATCCTTCAGTTAAACCGCGACAATCGAACACCGAATGGGAACACAGATGCAAATATATTTTATTGCAAAAATAAATTTGATAAGCAAATTTTGTTGTTAGAGGTGAGCACACTGGTAGAAGGTTTTCTAGGAATGAAAATTTACACAGATGAGAATTTACTGCTGATCTCAAAATTTTTCTCTTGTTCTTCTTCTTTCGTAGATGGGAAGGGGATACTCTTGGTAGTCCTCACACCATCGCTCTGGGCACGTTCCATCTTCATGCCATCGAGGCATATTACAATTTGAGCACAATATTAAATGTGATACATGCTTTGAAAGCATTATGACACAGAGGGAAAATGTGAAATTGGCGCACAAAGCAAAGCTCCAAATTGCGCGCCTCGGAACAACAAACACTGGAATGAAGAATAAATCCCCCAACTGTGGAAATTCCATTCCACCAAGCGAGAGAGACAGTACATAAAGTTTATATGTAGTTGAGTCAAAGTGTTTCTATATGGGATATGTTCTAAACATATAAGTGGATGAAATTTTCTCTCATTTCAACCACCTTCCCACCCCATTCCATCTGTAATGTCGCACAGAATGGGGATAGTTAATGCTTTATTGAAATTATAGCTGTTGTGTGATAAAATGGTGCATGTGGCCATAACAATATTATGCTATTATTCGTGTGGAGCGAACTAACTTTATCGTTTTATCATCCATTTTGTATGGATATTAAAGATATAACGTCACCATAATAAAAATTCATGTAAACTATATGAGTGCGATTTATTAATCAAGATGTGTTATGTAGAAAATGCATCACTCAAGCAAATATCAAACATTCGACCCACTCATCAATTTTCCCTTCATTTGAGCTGTCTCGTACACCAAAAGTGTAATTAAGATTAATTGTTGGTAAATTTTACAATTGCGGAAGGAGGAGAACCACATCGTCTTATTGCATTCCTAATGGGGAATTTCATGTAACAATATCGTTTGTAATGTCTTCCAACTGACTAAATGAGAAGCAGACATTTAGCAGAAAATCATTATGGAAGGGAAACTACTAAGCAGACTGCTCACTGCGTTGATCAGATTTTACAAAAGAAATTTACTATAACGACTCTAACACAAAAGAAATTAATAGTTATTCAAATGTTACAATTAATATTAAGAAATAAATCCAAGGCTAAAAGCGATAGAAAACTTTATTAAAGTCTTATGATAATATGTAATAAAGTTATTCATTCTATGAAATCATTTTAGCATGGTTTTTTGGACATAGGGAGGGGGTCACCGAAGGCCTCAAGACAATATCTTTAATCGTTTTTGGTAATTACGTACTTAAAAAAATGAATTGGTGATTAAGAATGAGCGAAACTATAATCATCTAGTGCTCAATCTGATCACTGAAACGAATTTACAATCTATCAACGGTTCATTAAACTGCACTTAAATCTAAAATTATATTTCACATTTAATTGCTGGAGTTGAAAAAGAGCATTTATTGTTCATACATTTTGGGTAAAAATATAATTGTAACATCTTACTCCCAAAAAATATTATTTTGGTGAAATTTTGAAATTCAGAAGTTTCGTTGAAAATTAATATTTGTCCACTTGTTCGTTTTCCCTTCCGCATATTATCGTCTTTTAGAGAATAAATAGTAAAAGATATCTGCTACCATTCTTCGAAAACTACAACACATTTCGATATGATCTACAGTAGAGCCTCGCTATAGGCCATATTTGGTTCCAAATTTGACACTTGGGTTGCACTATAGTCCATGTCATTTTTTAAAATTATCAACGACTTTTTGTAATGAAATTGCTCGACGACTTCCACTTTCATCGATTGTGATACTTGTCACTTGTCCTCGCTCTCTTCATTATAGAACACAATTATCACAACTACTCAATAAAGTTTGCCAAAAATATTAAAATAATTATGACAACATTGCATGTCGCGTACTAAAAAGCATAACCTAACTTAAAATTAGTGTTTTGACATCAACGGTCGATGAATTTTGGACTATAGAGCGATGGCCTATAGCGGGGTTCTACTATACTTTATAATGAAATCCAATTCATAATGTATCAGTAAAGTACCGGTAATTGTTTTATATGTCTCTCAAATATTGCTATTTAATTTGTCCGTATGATTTTATTACCGGACTATAAGCCGAGAACAAAGAAATATCGACTTTCTGTAGTCGATGTCCTTTTTCTATTCTTTTCTATTCTATTCTATGATCCATTATGTTCTGTTCCAAGTCAACTTAAAATTATACATCTCCTAAAGATATGTTATATCTGTAATAAATTCTAACATATCTGAAATAACGGATAAGAAATTGGTAGTAATCCGATATTCAAGTGAGGAGGAGATATTGAATTTTATTTTGGAACACTACGCCAACAATTTACTTTTCATTCAAGCGATTTTTAGTCCTAAACATAATAATAAAGATAATGCTCTTACTATGCCAAATTATAACACCAGAAATCCTACCGGTGTTCAAAAAATTTCCTGAAATATCAGTCATCAGCAAACGAAAATTAGAACTATAACTACAACGAAGACTATAACTAAAAACTATAACGGTGACTATAACTATCAGATGTAAAGTTGTTATCAAGAGATATGTGACGCCAAAGCAAATATAACCTCAAAAAGCTTGAAATGCTTGAAAATTACCTAGGCTGGGTGGCCTCTAGAGGTACATAAGATCATCCGTGGAGACGAAGCCGACCTAGTCTCTGAGTGAGAGACCGAGAACGCATAATAAATAATTACTAATACTGAAAATTAATGCAATTAGGGTGGAATCACCACTTCTCGCCAGTCAGTGCCCCACTTTTCTCCACTTATATTAAAATCGTTATTTTTCGCGATTTATGAAATATATGAGCCACAAAGTTATTTGTATTTTTACTGCTGCTACGTATAAAGTCGAAAAATAATTATTATTCGTTTTGGATTGACGATTTTGAGCATTTTTAAGAGCAATATTTTAAGCAAGTGCATCGAATCCAATATTTCTTACCAAATATACTAAGTATCATCAAATTTTCATCAAGCAAGATATACCTTTTTGGATAAATAATTTGTCTATTGAATATTTAATTACACTCGTGGAATACATAAAATTTGTATTTAGTTAATTAATATTTCATTTTACATTATTTTTATAGAACAATGAGGCATGGCGAAAAGTGGTAATATTCTGGAGTTGATTTTACCACCTGTCGCCATGTCTTTTCAATAGGCGACGCTAACTTTACTTCGTAGATTCTTAGTTGTCAAATCTGCATTGTTTACTTTTTACAATAGTCCTATAATTTGATTTCTCAAATAAAAGTGATGAAAAACATTTAAAGTGAGTAATAATAAGGTGTTCATGGGGAAAAAGAAATGATGAATGTATTCTTTTCGTAACATTGTCTAAAATATTCGAGTTTGGATTTTTCCAATTGGGTGGCGAGAAGTGGTTATAAAACTGGCGAAAAGTGGTAAAAAGTGGCGAAGAAGTAGTTATTTTTTCATTGTTAATAAAAATAAGTTTTTTAAGTAGTTCAGCGCTAAATTGTAGGACTATTCTTTTCACGTATCTAGAGCTAATACATTTAAGTAACTTTATGTCAAATTTGAGTTATCTTGTAATAAGGGTTTAAAAGTTATTATAGAATGAATCCCTCTTTTTCCTAAACATGGCGATAAGTGGTTACTCCACCCTAATACTATTTTGGAAATTCCGGATCGTCGATAACTGGACGAAACATCTGGTCTGAAGACCTATCTATGACTTAGATTATTTTTCAATTATTTCCAAGTGATAATAAATCTGTAATATAAATATTAAGCGAGGAAACAAAACCGAAAAGTCGTAAATTCGAGCATTCTGTGAATTTTCTTAAGATTCTTATTTTTATTAATTTTAAATTACCTATATCATAGATAAGCCAGTCTGATTGGGCTTATAGAGATGCTTTTCATATACGGCTGCTAATTTTTTCTTTAATATTTTATTAAGAATAAAATGTGATTATAAAAGAAATTAATAATAAAAATAAATGTTGTAATAACATTTACGGTTTCTCAAACAAATTCTAAGCTTTGTATAGTTTGTATACGTTTTTGAAAACTTTTTGATCGATATAATTAAAATTCAGTTTATAAAAGGACAGATAATCCTAACCGGCTTATGTAGGTGAGATTCTTAACGTGAGCTAACTCGGAGTGCATGCAAATTCAATTTAGAACTGAAATTGTGAGTCGCCATTCAGTTATCTTGAATCAAATTCGTGAAATTATACAAATTTTGTATTTAAACCAAAATATCAAGGATTGGGATGAACTGGCACAAAAGTGATATATGGGTGAAATGTAGACCAGAATGTACTCTATAATTTTCCTATAGAACATGATCTCATCGATTACTCAGAAGCCAAGATAATCGAGGTTTTTTGTTTCTTAACTTGTTTTTTCATCCAGAGTGCCCCAAGTAGTCATTTGTTGAACTTCAACTATATCAAAGAATTGTTGTATTTTGTGAGACTCTTCATTTAAAACCATATTTTAAGTGTCTTGGTGGAGTAGAGGCAGTCAAATTGGCATCTGAGTGATTTCAAAGCGTTATTATGGGAAAAATCAATTTTTTCACACTTAAACGGCAAAATCGGAGTGATAGCGTAGTCTGAGCGGAAAATGATGTATGGACGAAATGTAGAGACAAATGTCCTCTACAATTATGTCGAAGTAATCATCAAAATCGGTTCAGCGACAGTCGAGATAATTGAGGTTATGTGATATTGAAATTGGTTTTTCGACTGTGGCGCCCCTGGTGTTGGTCCCACGAAGTTCAAATATTCTAGAAAGTTGTAGTATTTGGTGAGATCTTTCGTTTAAGCCCTCATTCATCAAAATCGGTCACATAGAACCGGAGATATGATTTTTTGAATTTCGTGAACTTTGACCCCTCATATCTCCGGTTCTGTTTTAACCACAGCGCGCATACGCACCATTTTAGAAACGTCCTAGACTGGACTACAATATACTAAAATTTCATTAACTTGCACAATGCCGTTTTTGAGAAAAGTGACTTTGAATTTCGATGAATTTTGACGCTATCACAGCGCCACCTGTGGTGACTTTTTGAACTTCCATCTGAAAGTGCTCATCGAGACGAAACCAAAAAGGTAAAATTTAGGTCGCTATGTTAGTTAGAACCGGAGATAGAGGCCGGTCAATGTTCGAACTTTGACCCCTTATAGCTCGGGTCAGGGGTTATGGATCGACTTAAGGTTTTTTTTGTTTGATAGGTATAATCAACGGCTACAACATACTGAATTTTCAACCCGATGCACAATGGAATTTTTGAGTTATTTAACTTATAAGATTTAAAACTTTTCTTTTTAATAATAGCGCCCCTAGCGGTGGTTTTATGAACTTGCGATGTTAGAAGGAGAAGTGGCATTTCACGAGAGCTTTCCAAAAAGCCCTCATTTTTTAAATTCTGACAATTAGAACCGGAGTTATGGCCATTTTAAGAATTTTTTTTTGGACCCTTATAGCTCGGGTCAGGGGGGTCGGGGGACCTTAAGTTTGGTATTGATGGAAAGCCCTAAGGCCCAGCTATAACATACTAAAATTTGAGCCCGCTCGATGCCATAGGGGCGGAGCTATTGAGAAAACAAAAAAAGGGGGGTCTTCAAAATGGCGGAAGGAGGGGTGGGGGGTGGGCGGTCAATGCACCAAGTTGCAATTTTCACCCGATATATAACCTTTGCCGAAAACCGCAAGTTGATATCTTTTTTAGTTTAGGAGCTATTAAGCTCCAAAGAGCGGCCGGCCGGCCGGCCGGCCGGCCAGCCGGCCGGCCGGCCGGGAACGTAAAATAGCCACATATATATTCGTGATCAGGAAGTGCTGAAACACATTTTGGCCAAGTTTGAGGTCGATCGGACGACATGAAATTTTGTTAGGATTATAGTAGGTGAGATTGTTAAGAATCTCACCTAATATTTATACAAAGACAGTGTATTGAAATTCAATATTTTACTTTTAGTTTAATTAGTTTCGTGTTCCAGGTATTAGCATTAAGCTAAGTACAGGGTCCGGTTGTTAGATTAGATTTTAAACCAATAATAAACTTATTAGACCTTTACCTAAAAGCTTACCTTTTTGAGTAAATTACTTTTAATCTCTCATCTTTAATCTAAATAGAAAATCTACATTTCAGAGAAATAATTACTCACTTTGAAGACAACTTAGAAGCATTTCATTCTCCGTAGCAAAAATTGAAAGAGACTAAAGCTTGAATTGAAGAGCTCAAGAAAAAAGACAACCATTGCCCAGCAACGTAAAAAAAAAGTAATTGAAAATATAATTGAGAATGGGAGAAAATGAATTGATGATGTATCGTAAAAACTGTGGTAATTGTTATTTCCTCGAAATTCAATATTATTCTCCCCTTGATGTGCCCTCCATGGGGTTCGGTCATGAAAGAGAATATTTTTGTGTGATTTAAGGCTAAAAACCACCCAAAAATTCATAAGAATAGGAACTGTAATGACTTTAAGACCATTTGTGAGAAATCCTAACTTAAAAATATATTATTTCTGTAGAGTCATTATTCACAATTGCTGTCCGTTTTTAAAGCTCCTCAGCTATTGTTATTGCTATATCTTATGGGGCTAATACCACAATGAAGCCACACAGCCAGGCACTACCAGCAACACATTAATCACTTCCTAAAAAATTAATGTTACGTTGAGCCATTGGATGTTGATTATTTCTTCTCATGTGCTAATATCTCTGGCGCATGGCTGTGGTGAAGCGTCTTTAATAAGATTAAGATGAAAAGACATGGCAATTGGCAAGTGCTAGATAATTACTCAAATCATATACAATTGCTAATTCTTTCAATTTCTTTCAATTCAGACCAACCAATAAAAGTGACAAAGGCCCGTCCTTCTACGCTAAATGACTTTCAATGACCTCTAGGGTTACTTCTTCTCACCGTGTCAGTTCTTTTGTTTTTTTTTCTTTTCAAGGAATTAATTAATATTTAGCACCAAACATTGTCAACGTTGTACTAAATGAAAATGTTCTAGAGGTAAAAACTCCATGTAGAGATAGATCCGAGAATTGAGATAACTTTAAAGCACGTCTGAGAAGTTCCAATTATCACAGCAATAATTTTTAGTGTAATTACTATACGGAGTTTGACTAATAAAATAGTTTAGCATATTTTAGTGCTTTAGAGAAAACTTGCCCACAATCTTGTAATGCCGGAGATTCTTTTGCAGTTACGGGAGAGAATAAAAGTGACTCTTTCTACGAACCCTAAAAACATTTTCTTCTCTACATAGTTTTGTAGAAATTGTCTTGTAGCGGTATTAGAGAATTACTCAGCAAGATGTTCGTATTACAGAATGTAAGATTTTAAAAATCCTATATCTGCATTTTTACAAGGCTTATAAGAGAAATTGAAGTTCTAATGCTTGTATAAGTTATCAAACCTCTTATCAGCGTATTATGTGGTCTTCAAATTCAAAATTTATTTTAGTTTCCGCCAAGTGTTAATTTTTAAAATAAACAATAGCAGTGAGTTTCATGGAACAGGCTTATTGCTTTTTACTTTTTTATTTTAGTCAAAACGTTGTGAGTTTCTCATTTAAATTATATCCCTTCAAAAAGGAATATTTTCTTTGCAATATACTTTTTTCAATTTTAGGGCAATGAGGGTGGGTAAGATTTTACTCTTCTCGCCTTGACCTCTTTCAACCCCGTAGTAGAATGGGAGAATTTAAGGACGAAATTGCAGGATTGTTTGCCGTCCAACAGTGCACTAGAAAGCCTTAAGAAAAACCCTTGGGACTAACTAAGCTGAAAGCCAAAATGTTCAAAACTAAAAATTTTTACGACAAGGAAAACCTCTATGGGATTTTACAGAGTTGGTAATTTTAGAATTTATCCCCCAAAAACCTTCAGACATAGCACAAAAGTTTGAAAAAACCGGTGGGTGTCTTTTGAAGAAGTAATTTTTCTTCTTGGTCCCTGACAGTACCTCAATTTTCAATTTCTTGTCTTCAGACAATATCAGTCATAAAGAAGAATTGCCGAGACGAAGGTGGAGAGATTTACTGAAAATTTTTATCCGAAAAATCTCTCTATGAACACCAAGTGAGATTTATTATTGTTGAACAATGATAAATTTCACCATGATTCTCTTTACCAGAGTCTCTGGAGGAATTGTCCTCATTCATGGAATTATCACATAAATTCCAGGCACCACAATCACCACAAAATTTATTTTGCAACCTCTACAAAAATGTATGCTTAGTGATAGTTCCAGCTATATGAAATTCCACTGAAATTGGTGATATTTTGTGAATAATTAAATTTTCAACTTTGTTGAAATATACCTGAACATACTAAAAATAAGTGGAAAGTGCAGTGACAGTGGCTGAATCTTTTTGCAGTACGATGATTGTACCTGCTGTACTTGAATAGAGATAAGATAACTCTACTCGTTGCACTGGCCATATATAAACAATATTATACAACAAATACGACATTTTAATTGCAATTCATTTTATAAGATTTTAAAGTTCATAAACTTTTATCTTAATATGAAAAAGAATATTGTAAACATTCCTGATGTCGCCAATTTATCTACAGAAATACCCACGTGTTTCTTAAATAAAAAATAAAAAAAATAGGGGAAGGCTTTCACGTTTCGTATATACACTGTGAGAGAAATCCGAAAAAGTTAAAATAACATTCCGGAAATGTTTATTTTGCCCTGCAGTATTGATCCGAAATCGGTGTTAATATTATGCTTTTTAAGTGTATTAGGTGTTAAAGTTACACTTTTTCATATTAATTTTACCCTTTAAAAGGTGTAAAATTAACATTAAAAAATGTTGATATATTTTTACACCTGAAAAGTGTTAAATTTATGAGGAAAAAAAGTTAATCGCACCCTCTTTTTTTCTCAGTGTACTCTGGTTTCTAATATTTCATTTTTTTCTATTCCTTTCATGAATCTATACTATTTTTTAGGTAAATGAGTGACCTCAGAAAGCTATTAAAATATATTACCATAGAACAGATTCATTAAAGGAATATTGTTACTATTATTCGTGTGGAATTAAAGAAATATGCAAAAAATATGAAGTTTTCGAATATAGTCTATTCGAAGTTTGAAAGCCTTCCCCTAAATCTCATTACTAGCTCATGTTTATACACATTAAAAAAAACCACAGACAGCAAGATTGATTGGTAGTGGCTTGCAGGGTACCATATCTAGCAATTGTCTTACGACTAATTTAATTCTTAAGAGAGCTGCATCATTTTTAGTTGCAAAAAACACTTGTAATGAATTTAAGGCCGCATGATGCTTTATTTACACGGTAAAATTTTTAAAACTCAAACACCAAAAGATTTTTTTTTCATTTTATGAATTATTAAATACAAAAAAATTATTTGCAAGACAAATAATTTATTTTATGTATGAATTGTGGAAATGTTAAATAAATATTTATATCAGAAGAACTTGATGTACACATTTTTTTTCAATACCTGCCCCTAGGTATTTTGTTTTCTTAGCGACCATCTCAAATGCTAATTGTGTATAAATTACACCCACTTTTGTGAAAATTAGTTTTTAACTGAGCAATTTACTGACCAATAAACATAAATTTAAGCAACAAATATATAACTTCATTCCACTTTACATACATCATTGCATAAAGAGTGAAAAAGGGACCATTTACTTTAAAAATTAGTCCACGCCCCCTATTAAATTTGTATTGATAAAGAAATCCCATTAAATTAAAAAAAAGGAGTTTTCTGAAAGAAGTCAAAACGGAAAAAATTAGTGGTACCATGATGCAAAGGCTATAGTCTGTATTGTCTCCGCCCACTATTCAATTTACCATACGTCTCCGAAATTTCTGTAAATAATGGACATTTCAGAAGATTATATCACAGTTCTTAAATACAGTAGACTCTCTCAAATTCGGGCATTTGGGACCGAAATGTCAACCGAATTAGAGAGAAATTCGGGCATCAAATTGTTTGAAATGCAACGATTTTTTATTCATCTGCATACTCATATTGATTGATTGATTGATTTATTTATTTTTTTTTTATCTCTGTTTTTTCCCCACCCCCATGCGGCCATCGCCGTCTTAGCGTCGGTAATATTGCGTTTACATGCTCATTGCTATTAAAAATTTCATGAAAACCTCTTAGTAATGCAAAAACAGATCAGTAAGACAAATCATGGCAAATTAGAGCATATTTGCTTCATTTGATAATCATAATCAAACTTGTAAAATGTCAACAAATTTTTTTTTCGAATTTAAACTACCGCCTGAATTAAATAAAAAATAGCCCGATCTTAAAAGAGCCGAATTTGCGAGAGTCTACTGTAAGTACTTAATGTTAAAGCTTAGTTATGCCATTTAATTTTTGCTATTCACCATAAAGCGCTGGAATTTGTATCATTTCCATGTTTTTAGTTTAAAGTTCCAGAATTCCTTAAAATTAAGTCATTTAATTAAGAACTTATTAAATTTTCAATAAGTACTTAATGTGTTGACCAGGTTTAATACTTCTTTGTGAAGTACAAGATAATGCTCACGTCTCACTTTAAGACAGTTAATTTTTTTCTATATTTTTTTTTTATATTTCATTTCATTTTTATAAAAGGAGTCTTGCTAACACTTATGCCGTATTAGATAAAATATCCCAAAGTTTTACGACAGGCAATAGGGAAAGGCTTTCAGGCTTTTCACACACTTTGGTGGCTTCAAACGCTTCATATTTTTTCCACATATTTTTAATGAATAGCTTTAAGTTAGACAATTTCTAAAACGAAATACCTCAGATTCATTAAAAGAACACAAAAATATGAAATATTTGTAGCCAAAATATGTGCGAAGCCTAAAAGCCTTCCCCTTAAGCGGAAAAATATATCAATTATTTGCATAACAGTTGGACTTCTTGTCAATATTATGTCATATACACGATCCTCGATTTCCAATTTCATTTTTCCAATGAGTTTGATTGTGATTAGACGAAGGTAACCGCTAACAGCTACAAAAACGGTAGACAAAACGGAATAAGGGCAGAATCACATTGACAGTCAAATGCTCACCGTCACCATCAAAGCCTCACCGTTTTTCTTTTATTTACGAATTTTCACTGCAATTCTTTCGCAAAATCTCAATTACCGTATTACCTTATCTCATACTTGGTGGTACTAGGTGAAAATAATATAAGAAAATTGAAGAAATAAAACGAATATTCGATAAACGGTGAGCAAAAAAACTGTACGAAAAACTGTAACAATAAAAATCCTACAGTTTTTTCTTCACCTTTTATTGCATTTTCGTTTAATTTCTTCATTTTTCTTATATTATTTTCACCTAGTACCACCGAGTATGAGAAAAGGTAATACGGTAATAGAGAATTTGCGTAAAAATTGCAATGAAAATGCGTAAATTAAGGAAATACGGTGAGCATTTTATCGTCAATGTGATTCTGCCCTAAAGGCCCTGTTAAATTAATAAGAACTTAATGAAGGTTAAAAGTCGCGATATCTCTAATGGTATATCTTCTAATCTTGTTACAGACGTAAGAACTCATTAGAACAAATAAATTAACCGTTCAAATACTAAAATGTGTTGTATAAAACTTTTTTTACAAAAATGCCCTAGAAAGGGGTGTCTAGATGATGTATATGTACATACATATTTCAAAGTCGATAGATTGATATGTTTATTCTTTGCACTCCATGAAAAACACCCAATCAATCAAAGTTATTTTGTAATGCAGAGCACTCAAACGACTTCCAACGTTTCCAGCAATAACGTTTAATGTCAAAAAAAAAACTCGGAAAGCATTTGCAAAAGTGGCAAGAAATTCCCAAATGCTGTTTTAACTTGAAAAACGAAATTTCATCTTGAATAATTCAGTGCAATAGGGGTGCAATTTCCGCTGTAGTGCATTCCACCCGATAATTTCTGTGGATAGGAGTAAAATGCAGAAAAAAAAGAGAGAATAGTAGAGCATTTGCTTCTAATTGCAAATATCGAGAAGGGATACATTCTGTGGTGCTTTTTTTTTGTTGTTCCTGGGCTATAACCCTCCATGATGAGTATTTTGCCAGCTGTGGGGTCATGATAATTAAATGAGCCAACACTATCCCACATGGCAAATGCACCACTGCGTCCTTATTCGCAGTTTACACACTCTTTGCACTTTTGTGGTACTGGCGCGAATGTCTGCATAGTGGGTTGAACCCGTTACACCGAATTCTGCGGAGGAACCGTCAGTAGCAAGAGAACTCATTTCAAATGCAGACTATGCACAAGCGATAAGCTCCCTGGGCTTTTGTGGGAGGACCACCACCCCTTCCATAGCAGTTTGCATCCCCAAAGTTGGGTTTGGGTTTGGTGTAAAGGGGGTAAGGGGGTACTTTCGCACACCGTAAACTCTTGTTTGTGGCACTTTGGATGGGTGTGGGAGCGTCAGGGGGATTTCAGCATACCAGCCATGGATGGCATAACTTGCACATAAAACACAATTTAGCGTTTTTGATAAATTAAAGAGCCATTGTTAGCCGTAGTTGTGGGCAAAGTAGCATCGTATGTGGGGCCTCCAATTACAATTTAATTTCATACTGTACACGAGTTTATGCCCATTAGTTATATTATAGTGGTGGTTTGTGTACAGCACAATTTTTCCGCACGCCGAAACACCAAACATGTTGAACAGAGACGCATACGGAAAGTGAGATAGAACGTTGCAACGATGCGACTAAATTCAAATTGCATTCTGTGTCGTTGCCTCATAAAATATAAATACACCAATTAAAACTCTTTGATGTGCTTCCAAAATGGGTAAAAACAGACTGGTTGGTGGGGACCGGGAAGGAGATATATATAAAAAAAGAGTAAGCACTCAGTGCTCCACTAATTAAACTTTCAATTAACACAATACCATATGGGTGCCGAAAGTTTCCATTTCAGCTCCATCAATGACACAGGAGCAAATACATACACGAGATACCTAATTGAATTCCCTTCTGTTGTACTGAAAATTCTATTATTACCCCATACTTTTTGCATAGAAATACGCATTCAAATTAATCTAACAATAACCCAATTTATGATTAGTGTACTGCTACAACTCAGAGAAACAATAAATATGTTTTTTGATAATGACTTACCGCTTTTTTAGAGAAGTTTCATCTGGATGTGGAAGCTTTCCATCTTGTGGGAAATGCAATAAAATTCATGTGCAAAATTATATCTCACTTATTTAATTCTGACATTTTGTTCACAAGTTATAAAAACTCAAATATTAAGTTTCTTCTTCCTGTAGGGCTACATAAATAATACACGAATTGAATCGTAGGATTAATTTTTCTGGGTTTTATGTTAAATTATCGAATCCGACAATAGCAATGTGATTTTGAGATTATTTTTCAAACGGAAAGTTATTACCAAAGAACCAAATCTCAAAAATGTAATTGTATAATTTTACTCAAATTTATTTATCTGCAAATTGGAAGATTGTAACTAAATTTGATAAGGGAAAAGTACCCTGGATCGGAATGTTAAGAGGCATGCTCGATATTTAGTTGAATATATAGGCCTCAAAATACTATTTGGTATTTTTGTGTATACTAATCGGTATATTAGTGATCCATTTAACTATATCTGTGCGTTTGAACTTTAAAATTTTGCAATAAATTAATAAAAAATAGATGTAATTGCTACTGTGTACTCTGTACCTCGGATCGTCACGAATTTAATCAGGTGTCTTACGGAAAATTGATTTTATAAATTAAATCTACACTAATACACTGTATTCTTGTAACGGCGTTATCACACTTGCACATTAAAATTTTAATGTGATTCACATTAATTGTCGCTTTTGAGCGTCCAAATATGTTATTTGTGTCTTTGAGTCACTTAATATTTGGGGTTTTTCTATTTATTTATAAAGAAATCGACTTGGCCTGCAAAAATAAGTTTAAATTTACCTAAAGCATAAATATTTTTCACATTAAAAAATTAAAGAGAAAATCGCATTAATTTTTCGCATTAATGCTATAAATCAATTTATATCAAATTTTGCGGGCCAAGTCTACCTTTTTATCAACAAATAGATCAAATTTTGAATATAAAATGATTCAAACACACAAATTACACATTTGGACTCTCTCCAGCGACAATTAATGTAAATCATATTAAAATTTTAATGTGCAAGTGTGATAACACAGTAAGAATTAAATGGTAAAAAGTAGCTAATAATTTTTAAAAGTTCATTTTAATTGGTGCAATACTATGACAATAACTTGACGATCCGAGGAACACTGCCGATCGCTGGTGCTCTTCCCTTATAGGGATATATACTTGTTATATACTTTTACGTTACATATTAATTTTTCAGAAACTTCCCATACACAGAAAGAACAACATTTTGAAAAATTGTTCGTAAATGTTGTGCATTTCCACCGTAGACTTATTAAATGTTCGTAAATCGTATAACCCATAAAAAACTTCGCAAAAGATTGTATTTCTTCACAAACATTGTTCGTAACGTGATCACTTGACGAGCATTTATTTGTTTTATTACAAACATTTGTTTGTTAATTTTTATTTGTTTGACAAAAACTTTGACAAAACCGTTTTGATCGTTTGATAAGACGACAAAATGACTAAACCTTACTAGCATTTTGCAATGTGTTTATGAACATTTACGAACAAATGTTTGTAAAAAAGATTTGAATACTGAACAAGTGATAATGTTACGAACAATATTTGTGGAAAAAATACAAGCATTTACGAACATTTTTTATGAGTTATATGATTTACAAGTAGTTCGTTAGTCCCCAGTGAGAATTCACAAACATTTACGAACAATTTTATCAAATATATTTTTTCTATGTAACTGCAACGGATGCAAGCAAATTACACTTGGCTGTAGGTATCTAAAAGAAAGGTGTTTTAGTGCATTTTATTATTTTCAAGTAAAAGTTTTGTAAACAAAAAAAATAACAAGGAAACCATTTGAGAAATTAATATATTTGTCACCTACTTTTTGCTACATGTTTGTCAATCTATCATTGCATTAAAGTTTATACCAATCCTAATAGAAAATACTAAAGGTCATTTTTGAATAATTTGTTTGTTCATTATTTGTATTTTCCGTCACTTTTTGTAGTTAAAACAAGAAGTATTTCAAATGCCAAATTCTCCTTTAAAAATTTAAAAGCATTTCTTTATCTGTTCTTAGGTTCTAGTCCAAACATGAAAATTTGTAAAATTTAGTTCTTTTTTAAAAAATACAAGCATTTACGAACATTTTTTATGAGTTATATGATTTACAAGTAGTTCGTTAGTCCCCAGTGAGAATTCACAAACATTTACGAACAATTTTATCAAATATATTTTTTCTATGTAACTGCAACGGATGCAAGCAAATTACACTTGGCTGTAGGTATCTAAAAGAAAGGTGTTTTAGTGCATTTTATTATTTTCAAGTAAAAGTTTTGTAAACAAAAAAAATAACAAGGAAACCATTTGAGAAATTAATATATTTGTCACCTACTTTTTGCTACATGTTTGTCAATCTATCATTGCATTAAAGTTTATACCAATCCTAATAGAAAATACTAAAGGTCATTTTTGAATAATTTGTTTGTTCATTATTTGTATTTTCCGTCACTTTTTGTAGTTAAAACAAGAAGTATTTCAAATGCCAAATTCTCCTTTAAAAATTTAAAAGCATTTCTTTATCTGTTCTTAGGTTCTAGTCCAAACATGAAAATTTGTAAAATTTAGTTCTTTTTTAAGGTGTAAAAGACGTTTCGAATCATTAAGTATTCAGTCCATCTGCTCCCAACCTTTACAGTGAATTAATTCGCCATCCAAGAGGTAACTCATATCTAATCAAAATGGTTAAAGTTCTTAGTTTTCTTTAAATGTTTCTCTGATACCGGGTTTACACTGTAAATTTTTCGGGTTTAACGAATTCCCCGTTAATGTCTGAGATTATCCGAATTTCCCGTAGGTTCTCTATGTTGCCCATGTTTTGCGAAGGTTTAGAATTTTCTATGAGATCTTTGTGTTCCCTGAGTGTGTTCAATTCCGAAAGTTATTTAGGACTTCCTCTGATACCCCGGGTATCTCGTAGGTTTCTCAGATTACCTAGATCTGTTTTCAGGGTTCTACAAATATGCTGTAATTTCCTTTGACACCTCGGGTTTCGCTTAGATTCTTCAAGCTTCCCAGGACGAGCATTGCGTTTTGTGTCTGTCGTTCTCCAACTTCTTTTTAGGTCTCTCGAATACTTCGGGTTTGTCGTAGGTTCTTCACAGGATACCTAGATTTTCCATAAGTTTTTCGAATTCTCCATGAGTTTTTCATGTTCGTTGAGTTTCTCGGGATTAGGTTTCCTAGGTCCTCTAAGTTTTCAACGGGTTCCTCGAATACCCCAGGTTTCTCGTAGGTTCCTCAGGTTCCCTAGATTCTAAGGAATATTTTTCGATTTTCCAAGAGATTTTTGTATTCTTTGAGTTTTTTTGTTCTAAAATTTTCAGTGGATTTCTGAAATACCCTAGGTTGCGCATAGATTTGTTGAGATTTCCTCAGGTTGCCCAGGTTCCCCATAGGTTCCTCGAGTTTCTCGGAATCTCTCTTTTAATATGTTAAACTTCTTGGGTTGCCCAAGTTTTCTGTGTTCTTGTCAGTCAAGTTCATCGTGGGGTCCTTAGATTTTCTGGGTTTCTTGTTTTCTCCGTTCCCTGAGGCTGGATCGAGTTTCCCGCAATGACATACCCCTTGCCATCCTGTGGGAGTAGTGAGTTGTGCTCTGTGAATTGAAGACAATGAGAGGTACCTTGCCACCATCCATTATTCAATATGCCATGAAACTCCTGTCGGTGTCTGAAAGTGATTTTCAAAAGATATTTAGCACCCATGCAATCTTCTCAGGCAAGTAACACTCCTCTGAATCTCAACAGTGAGGCAAAAGTGTGGTAAAAGAGGATAAAGTTTTGAATTTAGTGAGACTAATTATACAGTTTTAGCTACCAACGCCAAATTGCACTTCGTTCCAGGCACCATTCTTTTGCATCTCTTGGGTATCACTTAAAAAGAAATCACACTTTCTGTGACCCATTCCAGCCAAGTCTGAGGCGGTGTATAGCAGCAATTTCTGGGTGGAAATTACTGCAGGATGGGAAAAATAGGGCATAAATTTTGGGTTGTATGGCGCAAAATGCAACTTCAGAAGGATATAAAAACGTGCCTTTTAGGTCTATTGGATGGCACCGCCTTGAAATGGATCTCCTCACAAAATTGCATGTAAATTCCTGTTTTTTTTTCTGGCTCCGAAATATATTCCGCATCCTGTGTCCTAAAAATCTCCCCCTGGAATGGTGTCTGTTTCAGGGTGTAAAAAGGCCTCAATTTTAATTTCCACATCAAACATCTCAAATTACTAAAACCCCCTCACCCTTGTGCTCTGCCTTGGCCTAGCTTCTCAGGCCAAACCTACAGGAAGAAAGGAGACTGGCAAAAGTGACAGCCAGCAAATAAATCCTCTGCATTTTGCTGGTTGATTGTAAAAAATGTAAATTTTTCAGCCACATTCAGAGTGCCATTCTTCATATCTCACTTCATTTAATACCCCAGCCTTGTGATGAGGGATTATGGGTCTGTCGATGGTGAATTATTGTGAAAGAGGCAGAGTTAGGGAGCTCATGAGGGATCAGTTGGGAATGAAAAAAGTTTTTAATTAAAATATTCCTTCTTTCACTTCATATCAAGAAAAAGGCGGTAAAGTGTGAGAAGAGAAGGAAATCATTTGATATTTAAACTGAGATTCTCCTTCTCAATGTTTCACTCACATAAAATTGAATCACTGAACCAAATGGTCTCGAGAGGAAAAAGGCTTCAAATAAATTTTTGATGGCTAGATGAAAGATAACATGGAGCCAGATGGTCCGCATAAACCCATCATCAATTTCATGTTCAAGCTATTGTTGAGCATCGATGTGCCAAACAAGGGCTTTTGTAGCCCTAACATCAAGATTGGCTTAAAATCTAGAACAACGTGTTACAACTAATTTTTATTTCTCAAATTTTCGATTTTTTTAAAATCTATGAACATATTTGAATAAATTTTGAAATACCTGCAAAAGAAAGTGAAAGACATAAAATTTAAGGTTTTATGCTATGGAATAAGATTTTTTAAAAAAAATCTATTCTCATAGTGATGCATGCTTTCCATTCTTTATTAAATTATTAAATTATACAACTTTGAATTTTATTATCAATCTTCCTTCTTTTAGTATTTATTGTGTAATGAGTAGTAAAGAGTATAAAAAAATAGTACGAAAAGTTAAAAGAAATGGAAAAACATTATTTGAAGGTCGCGGTCTCTTCGTTTTCTCATCTCTATAAATACAAAAATCATTTTTATTTTTAAAATTATTTGAATTATAAAATGAAAAATAAATAAATAAATTTTTGTTTTTATTGATCCACTATTTAACTGCAACGACTGTATGATGTCTGAAAGGCTTCCCCTGCATAGTACAAATAATATTTCAATAGTTTAATACAAAATTTCTTTTTGCACTTTATTAAATGAATTGTTATCGAATTAAAATGCTGCTTTATTATTTTTTTTTATTAATTCTATCTAATCATAACAAGTTTTTTATAAGTTGATATCTTTCTCAACTTCTAAAGGTATTAGCTAGAATCAATAGCCTTGATAAGTTCAATATTCTCTAAAATTTGAATTATCATATCTTTCTTTTTCTCTTTTCAACAACAACAACAAATCGCACATCCAACTCAACATTTATATATGCAGCACACTCGACTGTTCCATGTATAATTTGCAAAGGAAAGGAAGGTTTATGGTAGTTCTTTTGTGTCTCCCCAAAGTGCCACTGATAAATATTAACGATAAAAGTATAATTAAGTGAAAACATTTGAATATCACAAATTCAGCGTTATTAATAGTTCACGACTTGAGGCCTCATTATCTTCGGCACAACAATAAAAAAAATTCCATTGGACAATTTCCTTGTTTTTGTGACATACCATGAAAATTATTATTAATGGAAATATAATTCAATAACAAATGATTAATACTGATAAATGCTTTTGGCATGGAAAAGGAAAAAAATATGTAAGTGTAATATGAAACAACTGGATATTGATGGTTATTTATCTGGGGTGTTGTATTTTTTTTTGTGTAATGTTGTCTTCGTTGCCAACAATAAAAATCAGCGCATGAAGAATATTTTATCGCGATGGTATTATATGAAAAATTTTCCTCAGGCATGTTTCACATTGGAAATTTTACAATATATTTCAAAGAGGTAGAATTGCACGCAATTATTTCGACGGTGGTAATTTCTTGTGCGATGGAACATCGAGATGTGCCGATAATGATGAGGAAATACAATGCCAATAATTCACCGAAAAAAGAAACCCCATCCAATATCTGCCTGACATGCTTCCCGATTATCACAATCTCGATTGTTTATGCAAATAAATGGAGAAGAGAGTGGATAAGATGGTTGAGGAGATGGTGCTGAAGACATGGAATCCTATTGTCTGGCCAATCTTCATGTTCCTCTCTGCCAGATCTACGCCATTGGAGTATATACCTTTAATTTGGAATTGGCAGAGTGAAAAAAAAATGCATTGAGATCTTGCAGCAACTTTGGGTGAGGAGGAGCGCCCCTCAGTGGGCCACCCTACCGCCCGAAGGTGCGATCAAGAGCTGTACTTACATTATTTTGCCCTGGGGAGAAGTGAAACAAGGCATAATGCATGTATTCCTCTCCAACAAGCCATGCAATCACCCTCCCTCGATGTTTTGGAGCCATTTACACAGAATTTCTGCACCGGTGTCTATATTATCTCAGTCAGGGGGCTTATCTTATATCTCCCCAATATACATAATTCCGACGCTCGGACTAAGAAGTCTTGCAGATCCCTGCAACAGCTCCCATATCTGCGCAAAACGTGCAATACGTAATTCAAGAACACGAACATACTGTTTATATGCACATCACTTAAGAAGGGACCTGGGAATTGCAAGGCAAGAGACAAGGTAGCTTTCCTGTAGATCCCATTATAGAGATCCCAGGTATTAGGGTCATGCCAAATTTAATGCTAAATAAAAGATAAATGTAAAGCATAATAACAACTGAGGAAAAAAGAAAACAATTCAAATATCAAAGTTAAATTAAAATTTTATTCAACAAAACACAAAATAGATTTAACATATGTAGATTAATTTATTTTATCAGGCCATATGCAATTTTTGTACTATCAGAATACATTCCACTCTATTTCTCTCATATTACTGAATAATTGTAAGGTAGAGTAGGGCAGATTCCACAAATTACTTCTGAAAGCTTTTATTTTTAGAAAGTTTAATTACTACCTAGAAATTGTGTTGGGGGAAAATATATTGATATTTTCAATGCTAAATAATTTTGGTTGCTGAATAAATGATTTAAAGACTGCTGAATTCGTCCTTCTGTCAGTCAATACGTTGTTATGATTTTCTATATTCGCCCAAAATAATTCTCTTCACTATATTGGTTTTTAGTTTCTTACTTAATCAATTTAATTTTTACGTTCACAAATTGTGTAAATCTCACTACTTTGATGTTTCTCGAATTTCACAGTTTTCGATTGTCACATTAGTTCGATAGTCACAGTTTTGTAAAATTTGGGATATTTTGCATTGAAAAATATTGA
Organism: Phlebotomus papatasi; assembly: GCF_024763615.1. Classification (NCBI taxonomy): domain Eukaryota; kingdom Metazoa; phylum Arthropoda; class Insecta; order Diptera; family Psychodidae; genus Phlebotomus; species Phlebotomus papatasi. The sequence goes on from NC_077224.1 coordinate 68,898,846, forward strand.
AATATTCCAAACGTTTGCAATAAATACTGTTTAAGTTTTGTTATTTCGGTTAAGTAATGTTTGATAACTTAATATACTTGACTAATACTCCCTCCGTTATGAAAAGTCATACATTTAATAGTACATTTTGTATGAAATAATGTACGACTTTTTTTCGGAGAAGAGGGAATATTTTTTAATCTGATCTAATTAATATTTTTTGGTGATTTAAAAATAATTTGTTTAAATCCATTAGCATTTCTCTTCAATCACGCAATTTACATCTCATTAGTTTAAATTGAAACATTTGATATTTCGTTCTATTTTTAATTAAATTTTTAAAATAAGTATAGATAGCGCGACCTTTATTATTTGCAAAACAGTTTGCTGAATTAAATTTTCAGAATTTACATAATTAATTATCGTTTTTCGGTCAAATGTTTAAAAGGTTAAATTTTAGATTTATAAATAATAAAAGTTTAATGTAAGCATATATAACAGAAATTTGAATAAGTGTTTTAAATTGACGTCAATAAACAGCAAACTTTGTTGTAAATTTAAAAAAAAGACGAATACAAAGAACAGTGAATGTGAATAAAGAAAATTTTGTGATTACGTCAATTGAGCGTTATATTATTACGGCTGTCTTAATTGTAAGGCAAGTATTTAGAGGAAAACAAAAGAGAAAACAATTTTTTAATCTTCAAATAGTATAAAAGCAAGGATTTTTCCCTAATCAAAAAATCTGTCATTATTTTAGTCTTATTAAAATACTAAATAAGGGAAGATTTGAAAAGGAATCCGAACACATTGACAAAACTAATTGGTTGATACTAAAATTTGAGCATAAATTTTGTTCTTATTCAATTTACTTACATTCTTTCATAAAGTTAGGGGCTTCAGGAGAATGCGCAGCAATTTGTCAGTATTATCGGTAATAAATCAAATTTGAATAGTAAAAAAAAACGATTTTGAACACGAAAATAATTTATTTTATCAGTAAAAATTGTATTTTGATCACTAAGAAGATCACTTTTATATCAGTAAAAACCCACATTTTGTCAGCTTGAAACTTTGAAAATAAAAAAAGTTATCATTTTTGGCAAATGAAAAATAAAGGTTATCTAGTTTTTACTAAAACCATTTAATATGCTAATTGTTTTAATCTATCCTATGAGTTTTATTAACCAATATTGATTTTTTGAAGCAAAATTAGAGGTTTATTAATCAATACAGCATTTTTAGTGACTAATACTGTAGCAGATACTGCAATATTTTAGTAAAAATTATCAATTTAAAAAAAAAATAAAATTGATAAGTAAGGCAAATAAATAATATAGAAATTGTAATATTTTGCTTCGTGCTTACATTCTTAACGGCTTCCATTCTTCTAATATTTTTACGGCTCTATTTCGCAAGATTCCGTAGTAAAAAGCGAAAACTTAAAAGCAATTTTTATAAGTAAAATAAATATGAAAATAACTAAATAATTTGTAAATGACCAAAATGAAAAAGTTATGAATTATTTTGGCTTTTCCCGTTTGATTTAAAAGGATTTTTTAATTAGTTTTTAATTTTTTGCTGAACAAAATTCAAATTTTTACTAGCAATTTGCTCCTAAAACTATTGATAATTTTTTACTTTTAGATAATTTACTGCCCAATAATGTTTTTCCTCTTTTTATTTTTATTAATCAAACATGTTTTCTTCTTTTTGTTCACTAAAAGTTTTTTACTTATTGACTATATTAAGCAATTTAACTGACCAAATGTCGCTTTAGGATCAACAACTGTGCTTTTTCCATTTCTATCGTATTTTTCTTTGTTAGAAACGATTATTATGCATCGATACGTCGTTTGCAAAAAATGCAGATAGGACACTTGACTATCCAAATCAAGAAATGCTTTTTTTCTTAAATTAGATAAAGACGTTTTTAACCGCGTAGCCCATGTAAGTTCATTCTGTTCTCAGTGTCTCGATACAGTGACTCACAAAAAGTACTATCAATGAAATTTTGGACATGGAAGGTACAAAGTATGTTTGAAAAGTTAGTACAGCTGGAAAGCAGTTGATGTTTTGTAAAGAATTTCTCTGTGAAGGGGTCCCTATGTACACATCAAACTTTTTATTCCCATCTCTATATTTGTGTTTTTTTTTTCGTACCAAAGAATAATTACAGGGCGAAATGTTTATTCATTATTAAAGCATTTTTCCCAGAGCACTGTATACACTTTCTATTACGTAAAATTATATTTTATACCCCATCATATCCTTATTATACATTTACGAGCCACCTCATATTCCCCATTCTCAGCACGAGAGTTTGTGTTGTGGCCGGAGCTAAAGGTATATGGGGGGGATTCTATATCAAGGATGGAATGTGTGAGCAAAGTAACTCATGGTAGAAATATATAGTTAGGGAATGGGGTGAACTTTAGCACCCTCTCTGCAAAGTCACGACGATCCGCAAATTAAATTGTACGAGGGAGTAGCTTGAAAAATAACTGTGAGCGGTTTATATAAACGAATTTGACTCAGTTCTCACTGTTACATGGTTTGAATTTATAAATTTGCCCATTTCCGCCATATACCAGAGGAGATTTTACACATTTCTCATTATTTAATAAAATGTGCATATGCTGTTATTTAACTGTGTTGAGTACTTTTTCATAACTCTTACCACCTACCCTTCAAAAATTAAACTATCAGCAGACAGTGGGAAAAAGCGGAGGTGGGCTAGGTCATAAGCGCATAGAATGCAAAACTGCCCTGCATGTTTAATTTCAATTAATTTTTATTGCTTTCTCATAACATGCACCAACTGCAAATCCCTTCCGAATCATAATGAACACCCCTGGGATTATACGGAAGAAGGTGTGGGATTCCTGGGAAAACTGCCCATGAGGATTTGGGAGGGAAAGGAACTCCAGTCAAAAAAAAATGCAGCATAATTCCATATTTTACTTGTCAAACACACCAAGTATACTTTCACCCTTCAATTTTTACGTTCCCCCTTCGAATCTTGAAAATGTTTTGTTGTTAAAGTGAATCCATCATTTTGATGGAAAAGAACATGTTTTTTCCCCACTTATGGCCACCAGGAACAAAATTGGTAGAACGGGCGCAATTTCTCCGATGAACATGACAAACAGAAATTCCACTACCATTGTACAAATTTTCATATTAAGCCACAAGCATTTGGGAAAAATGACGAGGAAATTGTTTGGGTGGAAGGCAATCGATTCACCTTTCAACTCCGAAGCAATAACAGACGAAGATATTGAAGTGCAGAATAAGGGAAGACCTTAAATGAATTTGCGGTGGGTCTGTAAGAGGATTCAAACAATAGAAAATTAGTTTTTCGTCTTTCATAACTCAACCCATTTAGAAATCTTGGGCTTGGTTGGGTAGCACAATTGGTGAAATCCTTCAAATGAAATTAAATACAGCACTCGAAATTGCAAGCAAGCAATTATACCCGTGATGTTCTAGCCACCAATTCATGAGGAAGCCATAACTGTTCTTCAGTTCTTCTACTTTGGCAAATTTTCCACAATTTCTAGCGCATAATTTGCTGGGGAAATGTAAAGAATAGAGTGGATAGGAAAATTTTTGCATTAAATTCTGCAGACAAAAGCTTATATGGAGCTATTGCTATTACTTACCAGATAACTTTTAAGAAGTAAAAACTATGACATGTATGTACTAAAATACAAGACTTAAAGGATCTTAATACACTGAGAGAAATCCGAAAAAGTTAAAATAACATTCCGGAAATGTTAATTTTACCCTGCAATATTGTTCCGAAGTCGGTGTAAATATTATGCTTTTTAGGTGTATTGTGGGTTAAAGTTACCCTTTTTCATATTAATTTTACACTTCAAAACGTGTAAAATTAACATTAAAAACGTTGATATATTTTTACACCTAAAAAGTGTTAAAGTTACGAGGAAAAAAATTTTTCTCACTCACTGGGAAAAATAAGGGGGTGCGATTAACTTTTTTTCTTCATAACTTTAACACTTTTTAGGTGTAAAAATATATCAATATTTTTTAATGTTATTTTTACACCATTTTAAGGGTAAAAATAACATGAGAAAGGGTAATTTTAACCCCTAATACACCTAAAAAGCATAATATTTACACCGATTTCGGATCAATAATGCAGGGTAAAATTAACATTTCCGGAATGGCATTTTAACTTTTTCGGATTTCTCTCAGTGGTGTATGAATGGGGAATTATAACACAAATGAGATTTGCAATAACACTATGAGAGAAGTCTATTGTAGTTTTATGGTATTTTTTTTATAGTAAATGCCCTTGTATTTAAAATCAGCGTAATTTACATAACATATTCAGATTTTCTCTAAACTTGTACTAAAAGTTACTGATTATTTCTATAAATTTTTTATCATGTCTCAGTGACATTACAACTTATGCTTATGTGATTTATGCGATTACAACATCAAATACGAATTTAGAACATTCATACACTAAAATGTACTGTCTTTTCATTAGACACAATTTTATCTTTTGTTTATTTTGTTAGAATTATTCCTACTCTACAAGAACATCAAAGACATTGAAGAAAGAACTAATACGATGGCGGCCACTGCTAGCTTAATATTTGATAAGGAAAGTTCTATAGCGAAACTATACAATATAATTTATTACAAATCATGTGTGAATTAATTATCTTTTAATTAGTTCTAAAAAGGATAGGACATGTTTTTCACCGAACTCAAATTATTGAACAATAATTAGGGCAAGTGTGCAAAATTTCGAGATAGTTGCATGTAAGCGCCAAGGTCTCAAGTTTGAAATGTAATATTTTAAATAGAAATTGATTTTTTTTATTCCTTCTTAAGGAGTGTTGATTGGAACCTTGTAGACAGTTTATCGTGTTTATTTACTCAAAAATCAGTCTTAATACATTTTAAAATGAATAAAAATGTGGACATAGCTTTAGTGCCCTATTTCGGCCACCTTCATTCTCATAGTTTCTTGCCCTTCAGGAATTCTTCCAATTTCTTTTTCACGTCATCTCGTTTGTCGAAGCTACATTATTTGTTATTCTTTTGCATGGTATAATCTCTAGAATATGTTAAAATTAAAAATTCATGGAAATTCCAGGAACAGAAAATGTGGTCGGAATTTCAAGCTGGCCGGAATTTGACACACTTACGCTATACAAGTATAGGCTTCTATGTAAATTGGGCATTAATACAATCTATTTTACGTTCTATTATACTGAGTTTGTTCTCTTATATATAATTTGTGCATAAATTTTGAACTACAGAAACCAAACGGTTTCTGTGATAGAAGCATGGTTATTCCGGAAGAACCGTTATTAGTCAAATACGATATCCTCTATTGTTAATTTTACCTTTCATTTATTATACTCTATCAACCCCTCAGTTTTCATTTCCCTTAGGGGTCGTAATTTTGGTAGAATTTTGGAATATTATAAACATTTTAAATGTATAATCCTTTACTCTCAAATGAATAAAATTTTCCTCTTACATCAAACATTTTTTCCTTATTTTAGGATACAAAATTATCTGTTTTAAATGTAGCAAATTATATTTTTTAATATATCAAACCATTTCTCAATTCAGGTATAAAAAAAAAGTTTAAAGATTTAAGTTAAATACTTAAATTGCAAATCAAAGATATTCAATTCGCTTCAGGGCACAATCACATTGGCAATAAAATGCTCGCCGTAGCCACACCGTATTTCGTTAATTTACGCATTTTCATTGGAATTTTTACGCAAATTTTCCATTACCGTATTACCTTATCTCATACTCGGTGGCACTAGGTGAAAGTAATATAAGAAAATTGAAAAAATAAATCGAAAATGCGATAAACGATTAGCAAAAAAAACTGAAAGAGAAATTAATTGTACAGTTTTTTTTGCTCACCGTTTATCGCATTTTCGTTTTATTTTTCCAATTTTCTTATATTATTTTCACCTAGGGCCACCGAGTATGAGATAAGGTAATACGGTAATCGAGAATTTGCGTAAGAATTGCAATGAAAATGCGTAAATTAATGAAATACGGTGAGCATTTTACTGTCAATGTGATTCTGTCCTTAAAGGCTTGTGATGCTAGGTGTATTAAAACATAATCTCAAAATCTTCAGTATTTCAAATTTAAAAGTGTGATTACCAATTTCTCCAAGAGAAACTTCTTATAGAAATATTCCCAATTTATATTATAAAAAAAAACAAAATAAGTTTTAGTGTCTAACACTTTTCGTTTATCTCTATTCTCAAATAGTGTTAAATTTCGCGAAATTGTAAACTCTCACGTACAGATAACTGAACGTGAAATTCCTTCTAAATAAATATTTTTCTAAAAATTCATGAATAATTTAAATAGCTATACTATCTATACAAATATTTATCCACCGTGTCTCGATGGCTTCTTATTGACATGTTTTTTTGCCATGGAATAAACATTGAGCTTGTGTGGCATAAATTCTCCCAAAAGAAATGTTTAATTGGAATTCATTGAAGGAGGAAATCTAATTTTCTCTCATAATGTGGAAATTTGAATTTATGCTCAAAGCATGGAACATCCTGATTATTTTTCCTTCCTGCTGGCCATATTATGCTTTTAAGTGTTTAATAATGTTTCCTCATGTTCCCATTTCTCCCCATGAAGATTCCATCGTAATTCTTTGCGCTAATGCTTGTCTCCCAATCGAAACATAATTAGAATTCAGCAACGCACAAACAAACAAATATTTATTTATTATTTCTCCATCCACATTGTGTGGCTTTTTGGTCGTTATTCTATTGATGAGGAAAAAAAATTTAAATATAATGAAGGTTAACATAAGTCGAAACAGCTCTGTTCAAATAATAAATAATGTATTTTTGGGTGTTTGCCATCCGAAATAACAAAAAAGCATTTGAATTTACTAAACCGACCATTGAACTTATGGTTTGCCTTTCTAGGTTCTGTTCCAATTTACATGTATTACCTCACTTCTGCTAACCATCAATTGTATGGTATGAGGAGACTTTTCCCTATTCCAATTACTATGCCAGAATGGTGCAAAAAATGCGACAAGAGTCCATCGAGGCAATGTCTTGGAACTGCTGGGAAATATCAATGGCTTTTTTTGGGTGTTTACGAGCCACTTTGAATTCTCCGTGTGCCTTATGGTCGCTTATTTTTTTGTCTCCTGATGTGCCCTTCTTTATACAAGAGGGGATGTCAGAGTCATGGGAATGTGAATTCCTGCCCTGAAGATGGTAAGATAGAGGATGGAATTTGTCATATATCCTCCATATCCTGTCCATTTGTCGCTCAATTCCCTGTAAAACATGGTGTTTGCATTAGGAGATAGGGCGAGTTAAGATCCCAAATGTGTTTGCTCTCCGACGATTCTCATCTCAAAATTATTGTCATTTACCAACACAGGACTTATCTAGGCAGAGCAAATGAGAAATAAACAGAGGAAACAGTAATATAGTTAGATTAAATAAACGTTGGATTAATGGCTTTAGTTGAAACATTGGAAAGTCATAAAAATAATTTGGTAAGGGAAAGTGGAGCAACTTTGAATTGCAGCAGCTTTGAAATCGGACTTTTTCATCCTAATTTCAAATGGAACTTTGCCTTATCATAATCAAATCTAGCATCTGAAATGCTTTATGGAGCAAAATTATATCATGATAGGGTCCTGCTCCATTTATAAAAGGGAGAAAAGCTACTTCAAAAGTACCCCACATCATTCTATTGAGTATTTAATATGTTTTCCTTCATTTAATCCAGTTAGATCATGTTTGCGTAGTATTTTCTTGTGCTTAAAATCATCATAGTTTCAGTTTTAAAAATTATCATATAATAGGGGAGACCAGGGTAGATTAGCCACCAAAAGCAATTTTCAATTGCGTAGAATTTGTGCAAAAAATGTTTGAATGAGGCCTATAAATATTTCAATGAATAGTAAGGGAAGTGTAGGGGGAAGTGGGGCACATTTGAAAGCGGGAAACCTTTGAAATTGGGATTTTTCTTTTATTTTTAAGTAGAATTAAGCCATATTATAATGTAATTTAGCTTCTCAATCTGTTTGTGCAGCTAAATTATATCACGAAAAGTCTCAATTTTATTTAAAAATAGGTGAAAAATCCCAATTTCAAAGGTGCCCCAATCCCCCCTATATTTGTATTAAAGAGTGATGTCCACAATATTCCTTCGCAGGCAAATTTTTTTAATTTTTTTTTAATTTTTGTGGCTATTAAAAGGTAGCCGGACTTTCCGGTTTCTTTGGGCCCGGTTGCCAAATATTCATTTTCGTATAAGATACCACTATCTAATACTATACATGGCTAATTTTGCCCCGGTCTCCCCTACTTCTTTTTTTCCATTTTCAGAATAAGCCGCATATTTAAAACAAATACAAAAATGACATTTCTAATAAATAAAAATATACATATTTCATTGTTGCAATATCTTGTCCTAAAACGCATTTATAAGGGTAACAAAGGGCACTCTAACTTTATATCACACTCTCCATGAATTTGACATTATTCGTCAAAAGAAAATTGTATCATTTACCAATTAACTCAATTCATCACTCACATAAAAAACTATTTAAAAAAAAAACATAAAATATTTTGGAATTAATGCAACTCAATTTCGAATAATGATTAATTAACGGCTCATAACTTGTTCGTTACTGACTCGTAACTGTTTAGAATTGGTCCAGAATGATCAGGGATCCCAAGACCTTTCCAATAATGCCAAATTTGCTCAAGATCAGTTAGGGAAAATCTCTCAAAGGTCTTTCTATTATTTCACCTTGAAAAATCATAGTAAGGAGTAGTTCAAGGGGATTTCCATATTTTAATGATATGTCCTCTCTTCTGATTAAACTGTACAATTAAAAAACTAAAAAGGCTTTGAATTCAGTGTTTATAAACCTTTTTATTAAATCCCGGTTAAAATCTCGAAAACCAATATTCTGAACAAAATCCCGAAAATACCAAATTTTTGAAAGAGTCAAAATCCTGAAAGTCATAATCCCGAATTCTTGACAATGTCAAAGTTACACCCAGGTACGATTGCACCTGGGCTTGCTGGAGGCAAAGGATTTTTTTTGTTTTTTGGCATATTACCCCTCACATTTTTCTTCGTATAATTCCGTCTCTTTGAGGATTTTGATTATATGGAATTTTGATTTTGACTCTCGAGATTTTGGCTTTTCGGAATTTTTTGCCACATTCGGGATTTTGGTTTTTGAGATTTTGACACAGTCTGGATTTCGACTCATTCGGGATTTTGGTTTTCAGAATTTCGAGCCACTCAGGATCTTGTCTCTACAGAACACTGCCTTTCGGGATTTTGACCGGTAGCGCTTTTTGGTATGTTCGAGAAAAAATAACGAAGTCTAGATCTGCAAAGGAATCAACAATTGAATATTATTTCAGGAGTTTTGAAAAATTATTTAAAGATCTAAGAAAAATTATATTTAAGGGCATAATCACATTGACAGTAAAATGCACACCGTATTTCGTTGATTTACGCATTTTCATTTCAATTCTTACGAAAATTTTCAATTACCCTATTACCTTATCTCATACTCGGTGGCACTAGGTGAAAATAGTAAAAGAAAATTGAATAAATAAAACGAAAATACGATAAACGATTAGCAAAAAAAACTGTAGGATTTTTTTTGCTACAGTTTTTCGTACAGTTTTTTTGCTAACCGTTTATCGCACTTTCGTTTTATTTCTTCAGTTTTCTTATATTATTTTCACCTAGTGCCACCGAGTATGAGATAAGGTAATACGGTAATTGAGATTTTGCGTAAGAATTGCAATGAAAATGCGTAAATTAACGAAATACGGTGAGCATTTTGCTGTCAATGTGATTCTGTCCTAAATTGAATTCATTTTCATCTCATTTTTGATTAGATATTTTACCAAAACTCAGAAAATTTATTTTTGTTTTGTATTCAAAATAATTTTTTCATTGACACAGAAAAAGTTTGATGTACGAGGAATATTTCACATTTTGAACTTGAACCCTTTAAACTAATGTTCTGGGTATTAATCTGATGCTTTATATGCTGTACTTGCTAACTTGTAAAACAATTTCATGAAAAAATTATTGCTTTTCCTGGATTTTAACATATTTCGCGTTGCATGTAAAGGAGTAGGTTCAAATTAAATTTTCCATATTTCGTATTGAATCAATCACGTAATCATTTTCTCCGTTTTACTTACAAAGAAAAAAAAGTGTTTAAAATTTTCTCTTCGGATATAATAAAATTCTGATCGTGTCATAAATTCTTTTAACCATTCCTAGTGCCTATTTAAAGTGAAAGAAACAAAGAATAGCTCACCTTGTGCTGATTGTTGGATGTGATTAAAAAGAGTCAAAAAACGTTGAGTGTTCAGAAGCCGTGCAATACATGAAAATGGTTGTTTTTTTCTCCCCTCAGTACTAACAATGAAAATTAAAACTGTTTTCCACAAAAAAACCAGACTTATGTATTACTTGTTATATTGTTTCTCCTTATCATCTCACTCGACCTCTTTTTTTTCCACCATCCAACGTTACTAATTCTCTGGCAATGCTTCGACTCACACATTCTGGGCGGCAGAATGCGTGTGTAATTTATTGTGAGAATTTTTCACTTGGTGAACTGCAAAATGTCGTTAGAATATAATTTGGGTGATGGAAGTGGGAGCCAGGGAGTGGCAAATGGCAGTAAAAGTGACTCTTGTTACTCCGATGGACATTAACTTGGGCGACCAACAAGAGAACTATATATAGTTATGAGAATGATGAGATGGAGGCGCCGGGTGATGTGATAAATCCTTGCTGTTCTTCTTGCTCACCATGGTGATTACGCAATTTCTCATGGTCCTTTGTCCTCGCCCAGGAACAAAGTCACGAGATGAGGAGTGACGCACTTCAGGAGCAACAAAGTGATGTGAGGAAAGTACGACTTGGATGTTTTTCTTGCGTCGGAGATGGTTCATCATGATGCTGGATGATACATTTTCTTTGCCATCTCTGCGATGGTGGTGGCAGGACAAAGGGATCTTAGAATTTTAGAGCGAGAGGTGGTTTAATCAGTGTGTGACCAAATAATCCGGCATTCGTGACCCACAAGTTATGTGATGGCACCAAAAAAGGGAACAAAGTCTCTGAGGCTTGGGCATAAAGAAGGCAGGAGGATAGAAGACAAAGGGTTGAGAATCAGTTGAATGTTTGCTATGTTGAGCCGGTTGTGGTTGGATCAGGCCACGTTTTCGATGCCCTGTGGCTTCTTAACAATTCTCCAATTCTCCCATGCACATCCACTATCTGGTATAAGAGCAATTTATTGTGATGCTACAATGGTCAATATGCTCGTTCCAAAACTTTTTGGGGGGCTTGCATCCAAAGCCATTGAGACCAAATGGAGAAACCAAAAAGCATTTATCTATTGTGTTCCGTATTATATTTTATATTATTTCACCCAGAATTCACCAACCAAAACAAAATTGTGGCTAAGCCAATTGAGGATCTTGGTGATTCACATCTCATCCAAACCACGCGAGATTTCACCATAAAGCACCCAACAATAGTGAGAGTGCATAAAAAAAAGGAAAATAAGACAACTCAATCATGATTCTCATCTCAAGTGGTTCTCAATCTCTTTTCTGCTGGCCCAAAATATTCCCCCGTCATATTTCGCAAATTTCCAATCTTCGAGATTCCATCGAGAGTTTCGGCAATATTTGAGCATGTAGAAGATATTGCAAATAACCCATATCAATTGTGTACTTTCCCTTCTGCATGGCATTCACATATTTGGAGAATTTAGAAAATTCCTGGCTCAGATCACGTACTACCAGACTCACTAAATGCCACTGCATGGAGGAAATTCAATTAACTTTTCACATTTCACAGGCCTTCCTATGAAAATTCACCAGAAAGCAGATGACTGAATTGAAAGACTATGACCGAGTTGAGAATATCTTAGAAGAAAGATAAGGAAATATCATTGCTTGTGTCGATCGTTTTATCAGACTTTTATTTTTTTTTTAGTTTGTAGTCTTGATTATTTTTAAAAAGCAGAAGAAACTGGGGTAACAGTGAACATAGGGTAGTTGTAAAGACTGATTTTTAAGTTTACTACTGGACTTAAGTGGACAAGGATCCCTATATACAAGGGGGAGATATTAGGGTCGGAAGTGGTGTACAGGTGAATATGAAGTGCTTGCAAGTCTTTGGAAGTGGGAGTGCTCAAATATAAAGTTTTCAAGTTCGATTATTACAATAAATATAGCAAATACATACTCAAATTTATTATAGCTTAATTGTGTTGTAATTTTTCCGAAGAAATACTCAGTTAAATAACAATTTTTTTTAATTTTTACAGGAGTTTCAAATTCATGTAATGGCTTGCAAATTATGACATAGCTATTGCAATTGACTTTGAATAAATTTCATATAATTTTTTTCTAATTTATCGTAAATAGTATGTATAAGGATGATTGCATAAATTTGTGACTTTATCGCGAATGTCGTTAAGGTGTTATCCCATAGAATATATGGGAACCGGAAATATAATAGAAAGCACATGACGTCATGGATGCATGAAATGATATTCTCTTGCAGGCTGGAAACCAGTTTGAAATTTTGAATGATCAACCGCCAAAAATAGTATCAAGAAGACCAAAACCGTTGATCAACCTCTGGACTCAAAGACCAGATAGAACAAAGAAGGAGATCAGAGACATATCAGAAGCCTAAAAGCCCAGAAGAAAGTGAGAAAGTTTGTGATAGACTGTCAGAAGAAAAATTTATTGTTATTTATTGTTAAAAGTGCCCCCACGTTCTCTTTATTGCCTGTGAATGACCATTGGACATGAAATGGTGACAATACCCAGGAGATCCCCCTTTTAGACTCGAGTAAGTGTGTAGAATGTTGTACAAAGAAAAATTGTTGTTCAGTAAATAAAATGGGCTCTCTTTGCTCCAGTCACTGATGAAGACTTGGAGACCGAGCCGAAAGCTCTGAGAAGAGTTGATGTTTTTCCTGGAGTAACTCCAAATTCCCCGACGAATTTCCGGTTCTCATATATTGTATTGTCTACGTCGGTTTTTCCATAATAGTTATCCCATAGGTTACTTCCACAATTTTTTGTTTATTTTTTTGTATATACTGAAAAGGTTTTAGTGTTTTACATCTCTTCAATGCTACAAGAATTCTTCAAACAAGTCGATTTGTGCTTTTAAGGACTTTTACCAAATGGAGGACGAAGAGATGCGTTTGTAATATTATATATTAGACAAAATTTAGAAAGGTCTAATAACAATTTAAAAAATTGGTAAAATCTTGGAAAACAATAATTATACAATAATTATTATGGAAAATTGCGCTCAGCGCGCTCTGGCCATCTTCACTACCATTGTTGGATATTTTTTGTTGTGAAAGAACTATTTACAAGTGAGAATATTACTAAATTGGACAATTTTAGAAGTTTTTTCATGTCAATATACAGGATACAGTGTAAGAGTGACGAAAAAGCGAAGCCTTATGGCCTCTACACACTATGGAAATTTATGTCCATATTCAAGCAAATTCCCTACGCTTGTACAGGAAAAATTCTTCAATATGGACATAAATTTCTCTCGTGTGTATAACCCATTATAGAGTAATTTGGATGCCAAGAAAGCAGAAGAATCTTCATCAAAAACGTCTGCCGATCCGTGGAATACACTGCATCCTTTTAAATTTAAACTGATATTGTTGTTTGAGAATCGGTCAAGAGTTGAACTTTGGACAAAGGAAACACGGATTATGACCTGGTCTTAGCCTCCTTAATTACTACACAAACGACGTTTCGGAACTTTATGGCTCCTTCTTCAGGTATGCAAGTAACTAGTGGGAAAAGGGGGGTCAATACAAATTTTCACCACACTGTAATCACAATTGGACGAGATGGACATCACAATGGTCAGAACGATAATGAATTATTAAAAGAATTCTTAAAAAAAGACGATAATGAATTATCGTTCTGACCATTGTGATGTCCATCTCGTCCAATTGTGATTACAGTGTGGTGAAAATTTGTATTGACCCCCCTTTTCCCACTAGTTACTTGTATACCTGAAGAAGGAGCCATAAAGTTCCGAAACGTCGTTTGGGTAGTAATAAAGGAGGATAAGACCAGGTCAAAATCCGTGTTTCCTTTGTCCAAAGTTAAACTGATATATTAGTAATTTCCGTAAATAGCAAAAGTGTAAGTACACGGAAATAATTAAATGGATCACTAATGTATCAACTGGCATATGAAAAACTACCAAATAGTATTTTGGGTCTCATATTTTCAGCTAAATATGGAGCATGTCTCTTAACATTCCGATCCGTGGTATACTTCCCTTATGTTGCGATGAAGAACCTTTTATGGATCGATTGTCGACAGGTGATGAGAAGTTGATCTAATATAACAATAGCGAAAAGACCCAGAAAAAATAGCCAAGCTTGTTCCAAAAATTGATTAGTAAATCATCAAAAACCGTTTAAAGGATTTTGAAACCAGAGTGAGAATCAAGCTTAATAAAAAGTGGAGATACGTGTAAAGTGCTGAATTAGTTGTTGCACTCGTACTTTTAGACTTTTTCAGACTTTTCAGCACAGTTCCAATAATTACAAACGAAATTACGTTTTTTTTTCAGAGACTCTATTTTCCAAAAGTAGCTTCACTGGTTTCTCAGGAAAATTCAAAATATGTTGATACCCCTTCATCTGGCGCTAAAAAATCAAAATATATGAAAAATTTTAAAAATATGTGTAAAAAATAATTTTTTGAGTTTTCCTAAATAGATTGTTCATCACATTAAATAAATTACTGATTTCTAAGTATGAGAAGTGCATGAAAGTGCAAGGAGTGGTGGAAGTATTGCCACATTTTCGAGAGTGTTGCGAAGTTTTGGAAGTGCGAAGGCCTCTTCCATACAAATCGTGGAAGTGCCTGGAAGTGGTGTACACATTTTCACCCAAATATCTCCCCCTTGCCTATATATATGAATTCTAATAGCTCACTTCCTGTTCCTCTTTACTTTAAAAACAAATTTAAAAAATCGCAGTGTTCACAAGTACCTCATGGTTACTACTGAACTGGCTCCCTCATTACAAACTTTTTAAGATTTTTGTATGGGCTGTGAATTATGCCACAACTCTATATCTCTTTTCAAGCTACTGCATTGCCATAGCCCATCAGACTAATCTTAACGGGGAGAATAGGGGGACATGTGGTTAAATATCAATAATCTTCAAGACGAAGAAAAAATTGCAACTATATTACATTTAATAAAAACATCGATACTAGGCCTAAGCCTTTTGAATATTTGGCAATGCAGAAACAAATTGCTGAACAGCAATTTCACCTTTGCATTCTTACCGGTAGATTCCTCAATGGCTTATTCGGAACCTCTCGCCAATAACTGCAATTCTGCAGACGGTTAAATTTTATCTGGTCGATTTCTCCCTCGATATTTGTCTAACTCTGGGACCAAGTGGTGTGGAATGGAAATAAAAATTGGAAATTCAATGCGACAGGCGAAAATAAAATTCTCTGTATGAACAAGAGTCCCCGAAGAGTCAATCCAATAAAGCGTTAACATCCACATTCACGTCCACAAAATGCTTGCGGGGGTGGAATCCATTGTGTGCGGGTGTACTAGCAAGGTAGAGGTTGATGATGATGGCAATGAAATGACGGGGAATTGCTGATGCAATAGCTGCCATTTGGGAGAATGGCGAAGACGTAGAGCGTAGATCCCTTAAGGGTGTGAGACATTGACATGGGATTTCGTAACAGAGAGTTCTGCTAGAATTCTGTTACTTCCGGAGATTGGGGAGCAAAATGAGATGGGGGTGTGAGTTGAGAAAATCCACAGTGCAGAAAAATGTTTCCACTTGCAAAATACGAGGAACATGTCACTCCATTTCCTCTTTTAGACTGCAACTTGGAACATGGAGTTGTGGCCAGTATAAATCTTCATAGATACATAGTCTTTCGTCGGATTCTTGGGAGACACTCCTGATCCAAAACCCTTGTTTTCTTTTGTCTTCACTGTAACCCATTCTCTGACCCTACAATCGCCGATCGATACACTGAAGCTGAATTAGAGGAATGCCATAGTACAATGGGGGACCAATAAACAATCAACATCGTACCACCTTTTTTCCCGGATGCCCCGAGGCCTCAATTTCTGGTGCTCGAGTCCTCCTCACACTCTAACCCAAAACGTCGGATAAATTGGCTCAGTGTAGGGGAAATAAATAACCTATTGATTGGGTTGTTGGATAAATCCAGTAATTCCAAAGAGATTCTCGTGCAGGAAAAAGTGTCCTCAGCAAAAAAAAGGTCCCCTACCAGGCACTTAAAAAAAAGGGAATAAAATTTGACGCCTCGGATGAAATTCATCTTTTCTCTCGGCCCATTGTTGCGGAATTATTCATTTGGAAATTTTTCACAGAAACTGCCATCCACTCGAGATGGTCACAAGACCTCCTCTCTTTGTGCTGAATCCTCATCAGAAAGCCTTCCACGGCTAGACATCATTTTTCACGGGTCGAGTATTAAAATGCATGAAAAGAAATTTGAAAAGAATGGAAAAATGTCTGGGAAAAGGGATACTACTGTATATGTAAGAAGCCGTTGGTCGGCTTTTCATGGCATTTTCACACAACAATGGCACTATAAGCCTAACATATGAACACCTTTAGGAATGGGATAGTTTTTCGCAAATATGCATTACAATATAATATCACTGAACTTTATCTTAGGGAAACCATTTAATTTTTCTTCAAAAGAGAGATTGAAACAACCCTAATTTAAAAAGTTACAATTTGTTGAAAATTTTCTAATGCATCGATTAAAACATATTGATTTATTTTAGATTTGATCTTAAGTTTTTTTCAGTATCGAAAGCCCCATATTTTATCTTTAAAAATGTTTCTTTCTGGAAAGCTGTAGAATTGTGCCTCTGAAAAAAATATTGAGCAAGTATTTTTGAAATATGACTAACCAAGGGGAATAAATTGCATGAAATAAGGTGCTGTTCATAAAATTTGAATCATTTTTATGCCTCTTTACTATAAAGAAAAAACCGAAAAAAACAAAAGTGTCACAAAAATACTTCTAAAAATTGAATTTACCGAATATATTATTAATTTAATATTAATATTAACCTAATAAGTTGTAATATCTTCTAAGAGATTAAGAGAATAAAGCCTATAAATGATAAATTAATAACATTTTTCATAAAAAAAATGCTTCTAAAATACAACATGGGTCAAATTCTGCTGTTTGGTAAAGAGTTTATTTTAAAACAAGTTCCACAGACCTCACAGGTGCATTCGTAAAATTGATCTTATCAAAATTAAATTTGCTCTATAGAAAGGACACTCAATGGGTCAAGTGGTAGAGCAGCCGCTCTATGATGCAAGTGTTCCGGGTTGGAATCCCCTTTAGGTCACCAGGAATTTTTCTGGCGTTAAAGGTGTTCGGATCAAGGGGTAACTCATAATCAATCAGATTGGCTCGAGTTCCCAAAAAAATGTATGGGTTCCCCGGGTTCCCTGAAAAAAATGTATGGGTTCCCCAGCCAAATTGGCTCGAGTTCCCCCAAACGAGTTACCCCTCGGTTCGGATTGTATCCAGTGAGCTTCACTGCACTTGATTCCATGGGGCATGGGACTGACATCCTCATCCCTGTAAGAAAAAATAATAATGGATGTTCTGAATTCCTTATGTGGGAAGGCTTTGTTCCTTCATGGAATATTGTGCCCACATTATTATTATTATTATTTTTACTATATAAAGAAAAAATTTAAAAAATCCTTAGTTGTAAATGTATAAGAATATAAAAAAAATTTTCGGAAAGAGAAAGTTGTGCAGTTTGGATTGGTTTTCTAATCGCTTCTCAGTTTTTATTGAAAAAATTCAACTTTCTACTTTCCAAAATTTGAAATTTTTACTCATCGTTTTGAATTATTTATTGGCCAATATCATTTTATCACTGACCAATCATCTGATTTACTAACAAAAAGTGTATGTTCATAATCCAAGTTATCAAAATAAATTAAATAATTGAATCCTTCTTTTTTCAAAATTTAGAAAAGAATCCATTGTTTCATATGAGGTTGTATTTAATTAGAATACTTTGAAATTTAAATAATTTAGATAAGTTTTTTAAAAATTATTTTTGTGGATAAATTCCTCTAAGAGTTTTTTAAAAAGCTTATTTCAAAATTCTGTCATAATAAATTAGTTTAATTTTCTTTTTAATTTTTAGGATTATGATCTAAAATTTTTTAATTTTCTTGCAGGATAAGAAAATTATGCACAATGGATCTATAATATCCCCATATTTCATTAAGTTAATTAAAATTCAACAAATTTGTTAAGCCTAAATTACTAAACTTAAACTTTGTATAGTTTAATTGAATAAGAGCTACTTGAACCAACTAGAAACCAATTAAAGTACAAACCATACTGACAAAGCATTGAAACTAAATCTTAAGATTTACAAGCAAGATGGAACGCACAAGAAGTCAACAAAAAATGCTCACATTGTCGGTTGACAGTGCATGACAAAAAAGGGAATTTCATAAAATTATTCCACAACTGTGAATTCTATGTCACGTCACATTCGCACAACATAACACACATGATATAATCTCGGCGAGGGAATTTCTTTATTGCAAATGTGTTCTTGACACAGCACAATGAAGGGTGTGACATTTGGGTGAACTCCCCTCCTTAACGATATGAACATGCCACACGGAAACAGGCGGAGGAGTTTTGTCAAATCAGGTAGAATTTGCAGAATGTTCAACTGAGGACTTAATTTATGAAAGAATATCCAGTTTCTTGGAGAGGAGAAATATAAAAAAAAACAAAACAAAACATTTAATTCAATTTGGGGTCATTGCTGTTTGTAAGTTAGTGGATGTTATTCAAAATTAAGGTAGTGACACACGTTCAGTTTAGAGGAGACAGTACACTGAGAGAAATCCGAAAAAGTTAAAATAACATTCCGGAAATGTTAATTTTACCCTGCAGTATTGATCCGAAATCGGTGTAAATATTACCCTTTTTAGGTGTATTGGGGGTTAAATTTATCCTTTTTCATGTTAATTTTACCCTTGAAAAGGTGTAAAATTAACATTAAAAAATGTTGATATATTTTTACACCTAAAAAGTGTTAAACTTATGAGGAAAAAAAGTTAATCGCACCCTCTTTTTTTCTCAGTGTACACAAGTTAAATATATACGTACGGCACTTACAGCAAATACTTAACACAATTTCTATAGTTTGGGGAAGTAATATCATCTAAAATTAACTTTTTTATTATTAAAGTCTATTCTATGAACTCAAAATCTTATTTACTTATCCCATTTAGTAAATACCATAGAGCTCACATCTTAGTTTCAACTGGACCTTAGAGCCTTAAAAGCCAAATAGACTCAGGTTGATCCTCGAGAATACTTAGTCTGTAAAATTTGACAATTAGTTATCCCAAATCGTCATACACTGTAGGCTTATAAAATCATCGACCAAAGATCCATTTGCGTAAATTTTCCGGGGTAAAAGCCTGAGACTCTTTGGGCCCTAAGATAAAATTTGGGCTAATTCTTTATAGCTCCGGCACATCTTTTAGATCAGGGAAATTTCATGAAATCAAAATTCACATCCCTTCCTTTCTCACACGCTTTGCATATGTCCATCTCATTCTTTCGCACTCTAAATTCGATTGAGCTAATTTGAATTTGGAGTGATGTTTAACAGAAGAAGAAGAGTGCGCAAGAACGAGATAGACATATGTAAAGAATGTGAACAAGAAAAAGATTCGAATTTGGACTTCATGAATTTTTCCTGATCTAAAAGGTGTGCCGGAGCCATTACCGTCCAATTTGGCAGCTGAAATATTATCAAGAATCAATCTGAGTCTGTCTGAGGTTTTACATGAGTTTCAGACTGAATATTCAATCTAAATAACAAGTTTTTGTGGTTTTCCAAAACCTGATAGATCGTCCCTTAACGTTTCCTGAAAATTTTTCAAAAATATTCCTTAAAAATTAGAAAAGTTAAGTCATTTAGCTAAATCTTGTGTTTGAAGACTATACTGGACTCGAGGTACAGGTGGTCAAAAATATTCTTAACATGGCCATTAATTCCAGATTTAATTATCAGATCAGTGAATATTAATTCTCCAAACATCAAAAGTCCATCAAACTACCGCTAGGAAAGCTATTATGTCAAACAACATTTTTTTTTAATTTTCAAAATAGAATACCCGAACCCTTATGCCATGGATTGGGATGAAACTTTATGCGTGTTATATTTAGATTTAATACCTATCAAAGGAATACATCTTAACCGTTTTTAACTGCCTTGCTCCGATCTGCACGATGCCAAGGTCCAAAAAGTGACCAGTCTATTGCCTTAAACATACATACGGCTTAAGTCGAGAAACGGCTTAGTGGGAAACTGATGAGAATGTAAATCATTATTTTGATTATGATTACGTTAAGCTGTCTCTCAACTTAACTCTTTCCGGACCGCAGCATATGCTGCAAGCCAATTTCGTCATTTTTTAATCAAAAATATCTAAGCTCAGGAATTAATTGAGGTCCTACAAAAAATATCTTACATTTGGACATCCGTATAGTTTGTAATCATTCAAAAGAATAGGATTTTTATCAGTTCTGAATAATTAAAAAAACATTGTTTTTCACTGAATATTCATATGCTGCTTTGGGTACTCAGAAATTTTCTGTGTTTTGGGAAATTATTCTACGGATTATTCTCCATATAATTTCATCCGTCTGAGGATTTTGAACATTCGGGATTTTGGCTTTCTGGATTTTGGCTTTCGGGATTTTTTTCCTTCAAAAAAGAAATTTTTGACAAAAATTGCTACCAATGTGTAGAGGCCATAACACATAAACCAGGTTATCTCGATCCTCGGATAAACGATTTCCTTCATACCTTCGGCACAGTTGTAGAGGAGATTAATTAGATATACATTTGGTACAGACGTATTTTTTTTTGGAATCAACTTTTCTTTACTTGTCATTAGGTTTCCCTTCAATAAATTGGATATAAATAGGTTTAATGAAAGTTATTCCAGATTAAGGTTCTAACACAACTTCATGAATGAAATGGAGATTTTTGGTAGCCGAAAATACAAGTTCAAGATTTAGAATCTTCTACATTTTTGTAATTTATTCTCACAAAATTCTTCAGCATCTTCTTCTTTCGCTATCTTGGTATTGGAATAAGAAGTTTACAAGATGGGGTTGTGTATAAGTACAAAGTGACACAGTGAGTGAAGTTGCAAACTATTTGTTCCGTTTGAAGGACTACTAAAAGCACAGAAATAGTGAAGTATCACCTAGTGAATACATGATGCCTTTATTCACGGAGTCAGAAGAGAGAGCTCTTGTATCTGGCATGCGATAGTTTGTAGGGCATAAAAAAGGAGAAGAATATGACAAAATAATAAAGAGGGACAGAAAAAAGCATAGGAGTAAATAAAATGTTTGCGTGCTTATGTCGTTCCATTATTGCAAGTCGTTACTCGTTATTCCCGTTTACATTTGCATCCCACCCCCCTTAAGAATTCTACACAGAACCATGTGTATCATTTGCAATGTAAGTGTACATTTTAAGTGAGAGTACCGAGTGATATTGAATGGAGAAGTGGAAGATGGTGGCACAAGTATAAAATAGCGATACCATTTAATATAATATATATACCATGCTGAGAGTTAAGCTCCTTTGCACGAGACACTTTGTAATAAAGTTTGTGAATTCATGACTCAGGCCCATAGTACTCTTAAACTGTCGAAACTTCTTCATAATCCGGTACTTCCTTCTCTACCCGCTTACCACCCCACAATTTATGTACAATATCCACTGCACATAAAATAAATGTATCTCACAGACCATATTTCCCTCCTTGGGCATCCCTAAAACTCTCGAATTTGCCCACCGACGACATCAGACTTTTATTGTTGCTTGCATTATCAGAGATTTGGTATTCTTCTCGTTTCCCAAATGTTCAGCAATTAAAAGCCTACAAGGCAAATTAATGGGGCTCTCAATTGATGGACGACTTGTAATTTTCATTTGAAATATAACCGTGTCCTGGGATTAAAATGGAAAGTTGTAATAGTGCTATTACATTGAAAAATGTTTAATAATTATAAATTATTTTGCCTTCTGTGAATTTAATACTTTTGTTTGGCATTCATCTTTATGTTGCATATACTGCATGACATTTTCTACAATGGGATAACTCAGTAAAAATAATACAACAAAATGTTTATGCTTTCAAAATTTGTTCCATATATATTTTTGTTGTTGAATAACACTTTTATTTTCCAGTTATTTGCTGTTTTATTTGTTTCTCTATAAAATAATATGGAATTAACATAATTTTATTTTGTTTATTTTTTTGACGGAATAATTAAAAAATGCAAGAACAAGTCCTACAACCAAGCTGACGCTAAGACAGAGCCTTTAGCAAAAAGAGATCAATAAGTTTTTCAATAATAATCATTTTGTAGTTAAATAAATTATGCAACAACATATGCACTATGCCCGATTACACTATTACTTATACAGAAATAAAATATTATCTAAGTTTGGTTATTTAGTATGAAAATTCTGCCCTCAAGATCATTAAAAAAAACACTGAATTCAAGTTAAAAAAAATCTTATTGAATAATCAAAAATTTTAAAATTTACTTGTAGATTTTGTATTTTGTTTTGAGTATTGTTCCGAAGAAAAAATAGTGAGGAATGGTGGCACGATTCTTCGAATATTTCATTTTTCCAGGACGTGGTCAAAATACCGAAAAGCCAAAATCCCGAAAGTTAAGATCCTGAAAGTCAAAATCCTGAAAAGCCAAAATCGAGAAAGCCAAAATCCCGAAATTCAAGATCCAGAAAGTCAAAATCCTGAAAACCCAAAATTGAGAAAGCCAAAATTCTTAAAGCCAAAATCCGGAATTCCTAAGAGAGACATAATTTATTACTCTCACGATTGCACACGTCCCTGTTGGAGTCAAAGAAAACTTTCTGTGTCATGGGAAATTTAATACATGACCCTACGTATTATTTCGTCCGTTTCAGGATTTTGACCATTCCGGATTTTGTTTAGAGATTTTGACTTTCGGGAAACTGGCTTTTCGGTATTTTGAATTTTCAGGATTTAAGCTTTCGAAATTATGGCTTTCAGGGTTTTGGCATGCGGAATTTTGGCGTTCGTGATTTCGAACCATTTGAGATTTTGTTTCTTCGGGATTGTTACTTTTCGAGATTTCTGCGTTCGATATTTTGGCTTTAGACACCAATTTCTTTCCTAAAGTAAAATTTCTGGTATAATATGGGTAATGTAATTTATTTTCGAACAAAAAATTATATTAAGTATTTTAGTATTTGTTGCTGAGGAATCCGGTAAAATACAATATTCTAAAATCGAAAACTAACCTGGAAGTTGACCCCCTAATACTTTATAATAAATAAAGATATTAATGTAATTAATTGAATAGGTTTAGAAGTCAAAGAATTTTGTGTTGATAATTGAATACACAATACTCGTATAATAATATTCTCACAATTTGAGAGTTCAATAATATTTATGACTATTGTAAATTTAAATTAAAATCCCAGCAAAAACAAGTTCTATATTAAGCAAATGAAAATTTGGAACACTGCAAGATTTTTGTTTTTGGATTAGTTAGGGACTATCTGAAGATTAACGAAACAACTTTTTACATAATAATAAAGGTTTTTCTTGGTTTCCCATATCCAAAAATATTTCTCAAAAAAGCTTTTACTTTTTAAAGAACATTGACTGTTTATAAATTTACAATAGTCCTTTTTTATTAGGGGTCCATCTGGAAGATGATTGCCCTGTACAATAGTTCTATTTGCTCCCCCTCTGACCCGCTTCTTTAATATTCTTTTATGAATTTTAATTCTTGAGGATTTAAAGAAAATTGAACCAAAGGGTGATTTATATGGAGAAGCTCGTCAACTGCTTGAAAAATGTTTTGCAAAAGTCAAGAAAAACCCTAGAAAAGTCACGAAAATCGAAAAGTCTTTAAAAAAAAGTTTCATGAAACCCAAAAATCATTTCGTAAAACCCGAAGGATTCAAAAAATACTTCACGAAACGAAAGTATTCGAAGTATTACTCGAAAACCAGTGCCCGTAAGCTTTGTACGATCCCAAGCTTCGTAATGACTAAATTTTCAATTTACAGTTTTAAAGCATTTTTTTATAAAAGTTGTCGCATTTATTGAGAAGCATAGGAAAAATTTAGTCATTACGAAGCATGGGATCGTAAGAAGGATGGACACTTTCCCCGACAATTAGAATGTGTCATCTGGTCACTAAATTAAATAACTCACTCGGTTAAAAAGTCCCGCTTTTCACTATTTCTAAATCCACACAAATTTTTTCAATATAAATATTCTTTTAATGGGGTTTTGAAATGAGTCACAATAAGGCTTCATTTGAGCAACTTTAACAATTCAAAACACTATAGCTTTTGTTCCCCCAAAAAATGTACTATCTCAGGAATCACATCACGTACCTCAACTTATCACGAAATCCACACAATTTCTTTTATTTTTTTAACACATTAAGAATGCGTGAAGTTAACCCCAAAAAAAAACTTATGACACAATGGAAAATTAAGCAAAAAGATTCGCATGATAATTTCACTAAAGAATTTTATCAAATAGGAGATTATTGCACGAAATACCCATTGACAACATCTGCAGTGGCACACAAAGGAATTCTCTAGAGTGCAAATGAAAGAAAATTAATTGGTTTTAGCTTGCAATAAAATAAGTTAGTTTTTTTCGGGGTGTTTGGGCATGTGTTTATGCTGGGAAATCAACCCTCCGTGGTTGACTGCGGGAAAGGTTTTTGGGAGTGTTGAGAATGAGTCGGACAAGAACAAAAAAAACAAGGAAAAATAGATGGAAAAAATTCACCATATTATTATGGGCAGGAAGGATGTGAATTGGATCTATAATTTCTTGTGTTTTCCTCTCACCCTCGGTACCCAGCCCTGTGAAAATCATGTGGAATGAGTTGAGATTGGAGAATGGAAGTTGCATTATGAACATTGCGAGTGGAACTAATGATCCGTAAATCTCACCGTCTGATGTTGGAAATGGCTCGGAATTATGTGTATATGCCGCTGTTTTATTATATGCGCTGTATGCTCTGGAAATTGTAACAGAGCGTGAAATTTACCATCCCAAGAGGAATACTCCTCTTGCGTACACAAATGACGACGACATGTAATGGGATATTATGGGGAGTTTTTCCTCTACCCAGGGACAAAACTTGCCCATTCTTCTGCTCTTAAAGGTAGGATGAGGGGCGAGATTGCACGAGGGAACGCAATAAAAATACAATAATTGGTGCATTATTGTACCATCTACTGCAAAGAAATGCTCTGCAACAATGTCTTAAGTTTCCAATGGCTAAAGTGAACAAAAAAAAGAATAAATTGAAAGTGAGACGATTTTTTTCCATTGCCATTTCTTATTCCACCAGAAGCAATATATTTATGTTCGTGAATGTATTTCAATTAAATTGGCATAATAAAAGAGTTTTGTGTATTACGTATACACAGCATATTGCCTATGGGAAATCGCAATGGGAAGTATTAGGTGAAAAAAAGCAACGGCGAAAGGAAATTCGCTAGATACTCGTACTGAAAAGTTTTCACAAAATTTTTCCTCAGAATTGCTTTTTTGTGTAGGGGGAAATCTTTCAGACTTCGCACAGGTTCTGATGCTTTCAAACGCTTCATATTTTTCCTATATACTTTTAATGAAGCTGACCTAATTTTCTGCAAATGTGTGACTTAAGACTAGCTATTAAAATATATTTCCATTGATAGATCAGATTCATTAAAGGAAAAAAAGGAAAATATGTTCGTACCCAGAGTATGTACGAAGCCTGAAAGTCTTCCCCTATATTGATTT
The DNA here is from genome assembly GCF_024763615.1 of Phlebotomus papatasi. Classification (NCBI taxonomy): domain Eukaryota; kingdom Metazoa; phylum Arthropoda; class Insecta; order Diptera; family Psychodidae; genus Phlebotomus; species Phlebotomus papatasi. The sequence continues at coordinate 68,924,881 of NC_077224.1, forward strand.
ATAATGGATTAAAAATGGCTCATTAATCAACTTCAAACTATAGCAAAATTTCACAAATTTAAGACTTCGTAGGGCTGTTTGATACAGTAATTTGAAATTGAACAATTATAAGGAAACTGTGCCAAATTACGGACATATTGCATTTAGGTTCCAAAGTCATTAAGATTTAAACGTAAATATATAAATTTCTTATAAAAATTTTCATTTTTCATTATGTTCTCTTCAAAGATATTGTTTAAAAAAAGAGTTAATCATATTTGTTTTCTGTATTTAAAATCGAAAAAATATAAATATTGCCCTATATTACTATATCGGACACTAATTTTAAATTTTTTTACATTTCCAAAATTCTTTCTGGGATTTTCTACAGTATCTAGGGGAAATGCTCATAATTTTGTCCAGTTTCTTATTTTGGACACTTTGAGGATAACATTGGACACTAAAAATAAATTAATTAAAATGATGGATTTTTATTCCAATATTTGATGAATAATGAATTGTATTTAAATATTTGTTCTTTTTGGAAGATTTTAACACTAAATACGTTAAAATTTGAATATGATTTGAGTTGAAATTGCTTTGTTGAAAATTCAGTGTGAGCAATTGCTTACGAGAAATATGACAGAACTTCGTGGCTTACTTCAGTCTTATTTAGTTTTGGTGAAGTACTAACAAAGTTTGTTCGCTGTTTTTGAGTGATATTATTGAATATTCATTGAATATTGTGTTGATTCACGTTACTGATGATTTGTACATTTGACCTGAAGTGAGATTTGCCTTGTGAATTATATTTTTCGTGTGAAAAATGGGAAATTTTTTTAAGACATTCAGCAGTGAGGTGATGATTCTTATTTTGGACAGGTGTTTTTCTCACGAAATTTCGTGAAGTTTTAGCTTTTGTGATGACTAGGTTGGACAAATGCCTGGAGAAACAAAGGAGCATCATCTCTACGAAAGAGATGTAGCGAGAAATGCCTTGAAAGGCTCCCATAAAGGCCAGGGAATGAGCGAATCCGCACGTACTTGGAGTACCGAAGTCAACTCAACTTTAATGAATGATATGGAAAGTTTCCGGGCATCTTGTGACATTCTACGTTTCCCTTACATGACCAGGAAGAGGACTTGGTAAGATTGGTTCATCAAATGAAAAACAATGGGCATCCTATTGAGGCGGATTAGCTGTCCAAATTTACAGCCAAGTTGAACAAATTAATAAACAAGTTGTCCAAAATAAGAGCCAAAGTCACCTCTACATATCAATTCATTTTTAAACGTATTAAAACTAATTTTAATAAAAATAAGACGATAAATAGCTTGCTAAGTTTCTAAACAACCCTTCTGAAAAGAGAGTAACAAGAAATGTCAATTAGTATAGAAAATATCGCACTTCAAACTTGGAACTTCGATGCTTATAAGCAGACTGTCCAAAATTATAAGCACTTCCCCTAGTATGTAAAAGACGTTCTTTTATTACTTTGGCAGGCACTGCTCAAGCACTAGAAATTGAGAAAATATATATAAAAATTAAGGACTTTTAGTAATTAATGGAGAATCCGGTATTGGACGCTGTCCGACATTTGGCACACTTTTCATCGATTAAGAATTGAGGTAATGATGATAACTTTTGAATTTAATCAGTCCATTATAAAAGGAACGATTTTGATTTATTAACTGAACCCTAAAAGTTTACTAAAAAAGTAAATTATATATTTTGGTAAGTAAAAAATTCAAAGTGGTAAACAAATTAGAGAATTTGGTAAGTAAAAACTGAAAATGGTTCGTTCTTAATTCTCCCTCTGCAAATAATATATCGCTACTAATGAGTTTTAATACTTACCAATCTGCTGCACCCTTTAGGGAATGAGGGCTATTTCATTTAGATACGAAGCAGATATGCCCAAGAGGAAAAATATGCTTTTGTTTGAGAGCCTTACACTACCGAGATGAGTCAAGTTAATTTATTACGTATTTATAAATATGTAGATAATTTCGTCAGTAATCGGTTGATTTTGATAAGTCTATTTATGAAAATTAAAATGCAAAGTGTTTTAAAGTTCTAAAACACTGTAATTTACAAAGAAGGATATAGATGTGTATTTCTTAAATCGGCGAATTATATATTGCTCTTTGTTTCTGTTTCTGTAGTGTTCGAGCAATAAAAAAGAAGAATAATTCATTGTCGGATTTCGACATCGTGTGTGCCATACCTGAATTGGCATTAGCATCATTTGAAAGTACTATAAGGGCATATACTGAACTTAGAATAAACAGCGAACGTCACTCATTTTGACTTGTTAGTGCTCCCATGCGTAGCCAACCGAATAAACAGAGCATTTTGAGAGCGCCAAAATGTTTTCACATCGTTTTCCACTTCTGGATGTATTTTACACCTAACACGACCACCCATACCTCTACCCCAGCACCTGTCCACCCTCCACACCATTTGTGCTTTTGCTATCTTGACGAACTTTTCCAGCTGCAAAGGACTTCCTCTATATCCCAAATGCTCGACACATTCTCATCTTCACCCAACACTTTACTGCAGTCAGGCAAAGAGTCGCTGCAAGCAAGAGTTTCGGACTCGAGTATCTCGCACCTTCATCGTCGTATAAAGTATATTTGAAACCTTGTTAGACATTATGCAAAAGTTCTTTTCTCTTAAAGTTTTCCCAGTTGAAAAAGAAAAAAAAATACTAGTTAACAGCAGATTTGTTAGCATATCGTAGGGTAAAAGGAACACCTATTGACACTTTAAGAACTCGTGTCAGGACCTATTTATTGACACCCTACCATTTTAAATACGAAATTTGAACACTTATCGTTATCGAAAAACGTAGATTAATAAAAAAAACACCAATAACTCACATTTTATTATATACATTAAATAAATTTCAACATTTTGACAAAAGTGTCAATAGGAATTCCCTGTCGAAGAGGTGTTCATTCGACCCTAGGTGTTATGAAAGTATTATACAAAAATTATTATCCAAGACACATATCAAATTTCCTAATTCCTATTAGTTTATTTAATGTCACCACTAAATTTCTAATACACCGTCAATGAAAAAATCATTTCAATTTAATTTTCTTATTATTTGTTTAAAAAACAAAACTGAAAATCATAAAGAAAAATAAAACAATTTCTGATATTGCAAATAATTATGTTATACAGTACATGTCTAAGTTTATCATAAAAATTTTATCGGTAAGTTTCAAAAAGTGTGCGGGAACCATAAGAAACAATTTCGATTTTTACTGACGAAATTCATTTTTTCACATTAATTTTCTCTTATAAAAAATCGATTAAATAAAAAAAAAAACCTTTTATTTTAGTAAAGAACATTAAATTTGGTCAGTAAATAGATAAATTTTGATCTGAAAATAAAACTGTTTTGCTCAGAAAAAATAATCATTTTGACCAGTAAAATGATCAAATTTTTATAAGTATAAAATACAAATTGATATTTTACTAACCAAAATAGATTGTGTTGCTTCTCATCAAAATTGATTATTATTGTTGATCATTTGGTCTTGTTATTGTTCATTATTATTTTTTACTGTTCAAATTTGAAATTAGGTGGCAGCCAAAATCCCGAAAGCCAAAATCCCGAAAGCCAAAATCCCGAATTTTCAAAATCCTGAAAGAGATGAAATTATATGAAGGAAAATGTTTAGAATAATTTCCTAAGACACAGAAGATTTCCCTTTGTCCCCAGCAAGCGCGGATACAATCGTGGGAGTAGCTGTGACACTTTTAAGAATTCGGGATTTTGGCGTTCGGAATTTTGACCAGGACCCAATTAATTTAGGTTATACTGAACACTTGGAATTACCGTAAGTGCGGGTGACTTAATTTTTTGAAATTGAGGAGTGGGTTTTATCCTTAAGCATACTGAAAATACAGAAAACCTTGCGAACAGATCAGTGTCAAAATCAGCCGCAGGAGACAAAGTCACCCGGACTTACGATAAGAAACAAGTTTTAAATTTTTACTGTGGTAAGTAAATATGCCATCCATTCCAAATATAATCCAAAAATTAACCTAGAAGTAGGGGGAACTGGGGCAGTAGTAAACTGGGGTAGTTGTAAACACTGTGATTTTTTTCATTAATTTTAAGACTCCAGAGGATAAAACCCATAAGCATTCATAGATACTAGTGATTCCAAATACCCGGGTATTTTGAAGTTGCCGGGTACCCGGTTCCCCTGAGATCCGTACCCGGGTACCCGGGTAGGAACCGGTTCCAACTATGAATTTTCGAAAATATTTTTAACTGTGAAAAAATAAGTCTTTTAGTGTTTGAGGGCATAAAGGGGGGGTTCAGGCAATCTCTTTCTTGTAGAGAATTGTAGTTTATATGCCAAACTAACTTAAAATCTAATAAATAGGTATAGAAAATATTCACTTGAGATTTGTATTGATTACACAAGAAAAAAATGGCATATAAATTATAGAGTACCATTAAAATAGTGACATATTTTTATGGCTGGATAATTATTTTTTTTTTAAGTTTTCCGACTACAAAAGACCAAATAATAAGATTTTGTTGCAGAATAGAAATTAATTGAAGAAAATAAATTCAATCAGTATCATGTTTTTATTTTATTTTACTTTATTATTATTATAATAATGTTTAAGTACTGAAAGCGCATTCAGCACTTCATCGCTCATTCTGTTCCAAATTTTGGTACAAAATTTGGATGAAGTGCTGAATGCCCTTTCTGATTCAACACTAGTCGGGGGGACTGTAAGAAGTGCTTGATGCAGCCCTTCTAATAATTTCCCCCGACGTCCCTCCTTTTTGAAAATGTAAATTTCTTCCTTTATTTTTTTTCCAAAGGAATTTCTTTTTTCTTCTCTCTGCAAACTTTTTCGCAAAATTTGATTCATATTGAAGTAAAGAAGTCTCAACAAATTCGGTTACAGAAATTGATGATAAGATGGTTATATTTTCCACACAGAAATATCATTTAATTTTATTTAATTTTTTGTGATCAGTGTATGTATTAAAATATATTAAAAGTTTATTATAAAATTGGATAGCAAAATGCTGAAAACTACACACTAATAATTCCTGGATAAGCTGGAAGTACACTGCTGGCAATAATCATAGCTCTACTTTTTCATACTGGAAAAACTTTGAAAAAAATTGTTTTTAGAAAAAAATAAAAAAATCATTTGAAGGTATTTTCATACCGATATGAAAAATTGCCAATCGAATTTCATACCGTTAGAACTGTGAGTATTGTAATAGAATCTTTATCAAAATGGCGATTTTCGGGTGGCAATAATTATAGCTCCACTCAATAAATTTGGCTCCAGGGTATTTATTTTCAATCAGTGAAGGTAAATATCTTTTAGTAATTAAATTAATAACTAGATTAACCTAATTAGAATCATTTTTATAAAGTTTTTCATGAATTTTGCTGAAATTTTGTAAGGAAAATGTGCAATGAACAAAAATAAGGGTTAATTAAGGTCTTGAAGGGGATGGAAATTATCAACCAAAAAATTTGCATAAAAATGACAAGATCCTATCACCTTTCATCCGAATTTGTCCATATAGCCGACATATATGCATTTTAAACCACTCCCAGGGCTAAAAATCTTCTTTTGTTAGAGGCAAAAGTGTGCAAATTTCCGTGTTACAGTCGAAAAAAACAAGTGTTCTACCGAAATTTGATGTAAAACAATGCTGACTGCTTAGTCTCATCATGTCTTGTTGATTCTGCCCCAAACCAGAATTCTAAGTAACTAAGGTGGTCTTCAGAATACTGAAATAAAAAATTATCAAAAAGAAGCTTATTGCAGTTTGATGAATAGAAGGTGTTTTACCCCATTTAAGTGGTACAAAATTATTTTTTCAGAGAGAAAACAAGTTAAGACAAGACCTATCAATTTTTTTATTTAAAAAAATAATTTTGTAGGGTAAAAGTCCTAATTCAAAACCATTTCCAGACGTTTTAACTTTGACAGAAGATCCAACACATTAAGTTCATATTTTTTCTAAAAAGAATTACATAAATTTGCTCCTTGACTCTTCTAGAATGTTACTGTTTAGTGAAAATTCTTTAGATATAATTTGAAGACTTCTTAAATACAAGAGAAACACACAAGTGCAAAATGCTTCTATTGGAAACAAATTAATCCAAATGGAGACAAGGGAAAGTTTCCAATTGGAGACAAACAGTGTAAGTGAAACCGCGACGAAAGGCTTCCAAAACCTTGTTGAGTTGCTCCTGAGTGCAGGATTTGTTCTTATTCCTGGTCTTTTCTCCTTTCTCAACTAAAACAATAAGAAAATCTCTCCAAAAAAATCATATTTCCGGGGTTTCCTATTGAAGCATTTGCAGACACTTTAGAAAAACCCTTTTTGCTCACGAAATAGGTAATTATTTCATTTGAAAACTTCACGTACCGTTAACAATAAAGATTAGCACTTAATTTAACTAAAATTATCCAGAAATATGACATAAATGTTAAGCAAAACGAATAAACAACAATTACCTCATTGTGTTTTTCATTGGAAAACATGGTCGATCGATGAAAAATTCGATGGTGAAAAAGTACACTATTCATTTTTCTGAGAAATTAACAAATCAAAATTTGTGAATATGAATGGATTTTCGCTTTATTTGGAGCAAAATTAACTAAATAATGAAACTGTGGTATAGAAAATATCTAAATATAATAATTTAGTACTGTATTTATCATGAAAACAATGACGTTTCCATTTGGAGTAGCGAAGTTTCCATTTGGAGCAGGTTTTGAATTAGCTTAATTTACCCTACCACTTAAATGACGAAAAACACTTTCTATTCATCAAACTGCAATAAGCTTCTTTTTGATAATTTTTTATTTCAGTATTCTGAAGACCACCTTAGTTACTTAGAATTCTGGTTTGGGGCAGAATCAACAAGACATGATGAGACTAAGCAGTCAGCATTGTTTTACATCAAATTTCGGTAGAACACTTGTTTTTTTCGACTGTAACACGGAAATTTGCACACTTTTGCCTCTAACAAAAGAAGATTTTTAGCCCTGGGAGTGGTTTAAAATGCATATATGTCGGCTATATGGACAAATTCGGATGAAAGGTGATAGGATCTTGTCATTTTTATGCAAATTTTTTGGTTGTTAATTTCCATCCCCTTCAAGACCTTAATTAATCCTTTATTTCTGTTCATTAAACATTTTTCTTACAAAATTTCAGCAAAATTCATGAAAAACTTTATAAAAATGATTCTAATTAGCTTAATAAAGTTATTAATTAAATTACTAAAAGATATTTACCTTCACTGATTGAAAATAAATACCCTGGAGCCAAATTTATTGAGTGGAGCTATAATTATTGCCACCCGAAAATCGCCATTTTGATAAAGATTCTATTACAATACTCACAGTTCTAACGGTATGAAATTCGATTGGCAATTTTTCATATCGGTATGAAAATACCTTCAAATGATTTTTTTATTTTTTTCTAAAAAAAATTTTTTTCAAAGTTTTTCCAGTATGAAAAAGTAGAGCTATGATTATTGCCAGCAGTGTAGTTCCAATATAAATTGAAAATTCCTAGGGTTTCTTTTGGAACATTCAATTTAATTTTTCTAAAAAAAAAAACGGTTCCAGAATCGATTCCAGAACCGGTTCCATGGCTAGGAACCGGTTCCAATACCCGTGGAAAAATCTGGCGGGTACCCGGGTCGGGTACCCGGTTCTGGAATCACTAATAGATACCATGGGGATGTATGTCCACAGATGAATTGGTCAATAAAATCCTAATAATTTAAAAATAAAAATCATTTTTCCCGAAAATGTTGATATTTCGATTATTTTGGTAATTTTGAGTTCCACCTGGAAATTAAAAACTGTGTAAAATTATCGAAATGTAGCAATACCAGTTCTTTCCTATATCTTTTAGGATTATATTTATGCATTTACCAGAGAAATTGAGATTCACATTATTTCAAAAGAATTAATAATTGGTCAGAAAACAGCATTTGGGGTAGATGTAAACAGGCAATTTCAATTTCACAAAATGAGTAGGTAAAAGAGCGGGAAACTGACCTTCATGCGAAATATCTATAATTCATAGATTACGAAAAAAATTGGTGGTGCTGTATTCAATAAAAAGTCACATGATGTCAAAATATGGGGAAACTCCATTGAAAAATGTCTTTGATACGCATGCTTTTACTTTTTTTGCTATTTTAATTATTCTTTGTAAAAAGTGTCGTGATTTTTTGAAAAATATACAATCTTTATATATCTCTTAAGTAATTAAAATAATCGAAAGTGGTGGAAAGTTAATTTCGAGGGTGGGAAAAAGGGTGTTTACATCCTCCCCAGAAAGTGTTTACTTCTACCCCAGGTATTTTGTGAAAAGAGAAAAATGCACAGTGTCGTGATTTTTTGAAAAATATACAGTCTTTATATATCTCTTAAGTAATTAAAATAATCGAGAGTGGTGCAAAGTTAATTTCAAGGGTGGGAAAAAAGGTGTTTACATCCTCCCCAGAAAGTGGTTACTTCTACCCCAGGTATTTTGTGAAAAGAGAAAAATGCACAGGGACACAAATTTTATTTTTATGGAAAACTCAATTGTTTTCCAGCATCCGCATTACCTTCGATGTATTGCCTATACCCAAGGGTAAAACATGAGCTAAGAAAGATTTTCCAAAAAATTACGGTGTCCTTGGAAAATCACCTCAAATTCGCATCTATCGAAAATGGTTACATGTGCCCCAGTCTCCCCTAAGTCAAATTTTTACACAAATTTCCCCGAAAGCTTCAGATTTTTTACGAATGCATATTTTTTTTATTTAAAACTATAAAGTCTCATCGAAATCCTATATATGCATAAACTGTGGTTTTACACTCATCCCCACGAACATTACACCCCGCTATGAGAAAATTTTACATTTTCAAGATGTATTTGATAAAAATATAGCAATGAATATTTTCAATTTAGCAGACGATTATATTTGCGAGTGAATTGATGGGAATTTATGCACCTGATGGCTTCCACCGCGACAAAAATGTATGTCAAAATATTATTGTAGTGCATTGGAAAATATTTATATGGGAAATAAATTGGAAAATGTGAGTGAGGGATTTCAATTTATAATTTTTTTTTTGCTTTTAATATTCGTGTATCAATTTCTGCGGTGGATGGATTTATAGTAGCTGGGACAATGATAGCCGTTTTGTCACAATCATTTAAAATTTTATATACATAAAAGATAAGTAGCATTATTATAATTTTCTCTTTTAAATGTAATATTAAAATGACATCTGCATTTCTCACTGTCATAAATCGTGAAAGCTTCTAATTCGGAAAACACGTTTTAGCACTCATACTTTATTAAAATAGGAATATTCTGTCAAAGTCCTAAATTATTAAATTTTTTAATCCATGGACATTCTGATGAAATTCCATAAAGTCTTACGTTGGAAAAGGATTGATTTTATGCCATAAGGTAATGGCCTTTTTCCCATAAGGCATAAGGCGTTTCCCGGTGAATTCATAAATTTTTCGCAGTCTTTTGACCTCGCTCTCCATCAAGCCAGAAGTCTGTGACACTCTCTCAATTCACAAATTTCTTATAAGACATTAGAGTTACAAACCAAAGGTAACATGTGTCTAACTGAAAATGGCAGGTAAAATTAAATAAGTGATACTCAAGCTTGTGGAAAATGAAGACAAAGCTCTACACAGAGACGATGACACGAAAACTTCATGGAGTTTCTCTGTGACAACACTGGCTAAAATAATAATGTTGTAATTGATGTCACTGTGGAGTTGCTTCACTATTTCACCAACATAGAGGATAGATAAATCGCCCTTCTTTTTCCAACCACCCCTGTATCTATTACTTTCTTTCTTAGCAAAGTGTTCTAGCTCTGCAGAATGCTCGAACTTATATCCTTATTGATATATGACCCAAAAATAGTTTCGAATTATTAATCGAAATTTTAGCAGATCAACATTATAAAGTTCAATAAGTTTGTAAAATTTTATTCACTGCTTAATTTTTTGGGTTTACCTAAACAAACACGGGGTTCCACCAAACACTAATTTTTATTTCTAAACTACTTGGACTATCTCGACCATTCTTTCAATGGACAAGCATCCCTATACTGTCTATAAATTCCTATAGGTCTTATGCTCTGAAGTCGAATATCCGATTAAAAAATCTCAGTGTTTGGTGGTACCCCGTGTTTGGTGGTGCCCCAGTTTCCCCTAAATAAAATCCCGAATGGTTAAAATCATGAAATAGACGAAATGATACAGGCAAACGGAGAATAATGTGTAAAGTAATTTCTTTCCAAAACACAAAAAATTTCCTTTTACCTCCAACAAGTACTAGTGTAATCGTAAGAGTAGCCATGGCACTTTAAAGAATTCAGTATTTGCCTTTCAAGAGTTTCCTTTCCGAGATTTAAATGTTCGGGATTTTGGCGTTTGGTATTTTACTTTTCGGGATTTTAACTGAGATCAACTGAGTTTTAAGTCCAACTTTTAAATCTGCAAAAAATTAGTGAGAAACTATTTTCTAGGCTGGTCAAATAAACTCAAAAATACCATCCGTTCCTAATTAATCTCTTTTAGTTTAGGCACCAAGTGACAAAATATAAAACTTTTTTGAAACTCTTTTTACTTTATAAAATTCACATTTTATTTTTATTTTTTTATTTTTTTTTTCAATTTTAAGGCCACAAGTAATGCCACCACCCTACTAAGGCAATTTGAAATAAATAAAATCCTTTTGTGATTTTTGTGATGCTACATAGAGTGATTCTTAAATGTTAATATTTCTATATCCAAATAGATCAAAATTCGTAAATCCGTTTTGGGGAGCAAGAAAATAAATTGTGAAAAGAAAAGTTGTGTTAATAATCCTTGATCAAATTTAAGGAAAACATACGCTAAAGACTAACTCGCTATCAATAACCGTTTAACGTGTATTTGAGGGAACAGCCGAACGGATAAACAATGTCACATAAATTTCAGAAATCTTCGGATCCATAAAGATAATTCGAAAATGAATAATTAACTAAGCAGTGATAGTAGAAATTTTAAGGAGTCATAAACCGAATATTTTTCATTCGAGAGATTGAGCTTTGAACTGCTGGTAGACATCCCGGATCCTTCTATCCCTTTTATCAATATATTGGATTTCTAAAGTACAACAATTGCTGAGCCTGCGTAAAAATGCAGTATAAGCAGTAGGGGAAATCACGCTCCCTTCGAACGACTCAAGCTTTGCACAAATAATTTTTTGGGATATGAAAACTTCGTATCTTACATGTTCGTATTGCACATTTTGTATTGCGCAATCTTCGTATTCTAGTACTTTTCCTTTTACTATGTATGAAAGACGAAATGTGAAATACGAAATGGTAAAGCACGAAATGTACTAGAATACGAAGTTTCCGCAATACGAAATGTGCAATACGAAATGTAAAATACGAAGTTTCCACAAACCCATTTCTTTCAATAAGTTTTTAATTAATTTCACCCTTAGCTTGTCCAATGCCTCAAATTGCCAGAAAAGAGCCATAGTTTATTTAAATCAATAAAGAACATGAAAAAAATTGAGTTGTCCGAGGCTTGACTCCTCCGAAGTTAGCGCGCTTTTCCCCTATAAAAGCTTTAATTTCTGGAACTAAATATTGATTGTATTAAAATATATAAAAAAAAATGTAGCGTAAAATTTAAATTTTCAGACTAGAAAATTTGCGATATTGGACTAAAGAGATTGGAGTAAATTGCTATTACTCTTGAGCCATTTTGGACGATATTTTGAGTAAATTACTAATCGGTTCAAATCTGTTGTAAGTCAGTAAACCGTAAATATTGTAAAAGTGCTTTTGGAATATGGAATCTTATGTAATGTTATCTACATACTAGAAGCAATTTTCATCAAAAATTGCTCTAAAAAAAATTCTAGCGTTTCTGTCTACAAGAATAGGGGAAATTTTCTTTAAAAATGCTTTTTTTACAGAAATTGCTTCTAGTGTGTAGAGGCCTTAAGACACGAATTCGAGCATTTCGCGAAGCATGGGACATTTTACAGCTCATTTTTTTTATAAAACGAACATAAAAAAATCAATAAAAAATACAAAGAAATAATTTAGTACATGCCTGTTCTTATATAAGAAGTCGCAACACCTTCAATAGCTAATTACATGTAATTGTTGGACGTCACTGTTATTACATGGCAATTGCAGTTACAACCGACAAAATGGTTAGCTATTAATTTTCACGTATAAATTAATAATACTTTTCTCAATTGACAAGGAAGAGGATATAAATAAAGTTCTAAAATGAAATTTTTAGTTTCTAAAATCGGAATTATTAAGAATTTTGATACTCCTCTTTTTGAATTTGAATAATTTAACAGAGTTGTAATTCTTGAGAAATATTTATTGCGAATAATTTATTTATAACGCAATTATACTGGTCTTTTTTTAAGGCTTTAAAAAAACATCAGGAAAGTGCGGTACCTTCGAACGACTCAAGTTTGGGACAACTCAATTTTTTCTGTGCTTGTAATGGGTTCTATTGCTCTCTGCAGAAAATTTGAAGTAGTGGACTAACTAATAGGTCAAATCCTTTAAAAACGTATTGAAAAAATGAGTTTTTCGAAGCTTGAGTCATCCGAAGGTAGCGCGCTTTTCCCTAATAAGATCATTTGAAATTTTCCATTCTTTCAATCAGCCTTTTAGATTTTTGGGGCAGACTCATAGCATCTACAGTTTACACACTATGAAAAGTTTTGAAAGCAAATTACCTGTAGAGAAACATAAAAAACTCTTTCAAAATTTCAAATATTGCCAGAAATTTCTCATAGTCTGTGGAAGCCGTTATAGGTGAAGGTAGTACAGTCACTGTAAGTTTTTCGCATTTTGCCCTCCTCTCTCACAAATTTGCTGAACTTGTCGTTGTTTTTCTGCTGTCCTCAAACATTTTCTTCTTTTAACCATCCTTTCGTGTTTTGTGCCCAATTTGCCTTTGAATACTCAACATCCTCTTCCGGAGTCACCCTCTCGCAAACCTCATTGAGGTCGGGCGATGAGCTGGCGAAGAAATGTGGAAAAACAAAGCTCGAGCACTCATATTATTCATTTTGCTGACAAGCTGCCTTCCTCTACCTTTTTCATCCCTCTCGAACCATTTCCCATCCACTTTTGCACAAGAGAACATTTACAAAAGTATTTTATTCATACGAGGAAGTAGAATTTTCTTTTGTACTTCCCTGGGTGCCTTTGCAACCGCGATGCCAGCAGCAGGGCTCATTTTACTGCAAAGACGCGCAATAATGTGATTTATATTCTGCCAAGGATTCTCTTTTGAGTATGGCAAGTCAAGGATGCTGAAGCTGTTTTCTTTTGCGATTTTAAATGTGAATATTATTTTGAATAGCATAATTCGCATTACAACTAAAATTAAACTGAAACTTTTTTGGACGGGAAATCTTCAAGCGTCCTAAATTTGCAAAATACTTCAAATCCTGACGCCAATAATTCTATCGGCACAAAATTATTTTTCAAAATTTTTGAATGAGTAAAGTGACAATTAGGAGTTAAGTTTAGAACGGAAAAAAATAGTGACTAAAATCCTGATGTAAAGTGGAGGTATTTTCTTCAAAATTATGTTTCAAAAATGCATTTTTATAAAATTGGAAGTCTTATATTGATGAAAACTATCCCTAGATATATAGGCAGATATAAATACTAATGCTATAAATTTTATAAAACGCAAATATGGTAAATTTCAAGGGCATTACGTTCCCAATGTTTCCCATATATTTTAAGCGAGCCGAAAAAACTTTTGAGTTTATTAGCTGTTTTCTGTCATTGTAGAATGAATTAACAAATAATACTAACATAAAATAAAAGCCAATTTAATAACGAAAAGGCAACCGAAAACCCCAAATCGGCAACCTACGTAGTTTTGGAAATATCTCGTGAAATATAATATATACGAAAACAGGAAAAAAATTACACTAAAACTGGTCGCATTTTTCAGAGATAGTGTCACCCCCCTGGTAAATGTTTTATTTTTATGCTGTTCAGTTAACAGTTGACTTGAACTGATTCACAAATCACCTGTAAACTGTGTAATAGATTTAAATTTCGAAGTAAAATACTGTTAATAAGTTTATTACTGATATATACATTACTAATCCATAATCCGTCGCAAATTGTCCGGTATATAATAAAATCTTTTAAATAATCTTTAACTTATCCTAATCTGTTAAGTAATAAGCTTTTCAGGAGCGTTTCATCTTTGATCTGGAAATTTAGCCAGAAGGGATGATTTACTGCATTTGTCGACTATGATTGATATGAACATTTGGACAATTTAGTAACTTATTTGATCATTTAAGAAAATGTTGGAGTCGTTTTTCAGAAGTAACAAAAACTATGGTTTTAAATAAAAATGGATGAGATTAATGACAGTAAGAGGTATGCTAATGATCCCAAAAGTTGTTAATTGTTGGTGTGCGCGTCTCGAAGATCCCACATCGTTAGCTACAACCGTTTGACTTCTATAACTGATAGCAGACTGATGGAGGAATGAACAAGTGAAAGCATGGGATATGCATAAAGATAAGTGGATGTATAGATCGACGAATATGCGAGCAAAATAATCAAACAAATAAATACGAAAAATGTGTATGCAGGCAAATATGTATTATAAATAAATGTAAGGACGGACGAACGAAAAGGGGCCTAATGATGTACAGGCGACAAACAAGTGGATTGATTGATATACGAACAGACAAAGCGAACGTTTGAACGGAAGAGCTAAGAGACGCGATCGGGCTAACATATGGGCGGATTGATAAACTCACGTAAGGTAAAGTACCCTCTAGTCGGCCGGTTTCTCAACTCGGCCAGTTGAATTATTTAACCAATTTTTTAACGTTTTATAGTCAATTTCTATGAAATTTTCACTGATTTACGTTATATATAATATAATACACCTTCTAATGTTAAATCGGTAAGACCATATTAAAATAAATCTAAGTACATTGAATAAATAGTCCAACTGGCCGAGTTGAGAAACCGGCCGACTAGAGGGTACTTTACCTTATAGATAAATGGACGAGTTTATAATAATAAGAAGGGCCCGACGTACGAGTACTTGTAAACGAATAAGCCCGTCGTTGGACATACTTACAAGTACACGCACGGGGAGTACAGTAATAAGAGAAATCCGAAAAAGTTAAAATAACTTATGAAATGTTATGAAATGTTAATTTTACCCTGCAGTATTAATCCAAAATCGGTGTAAGTATTACCCTTTTTTAGGTGTATTAGGGGTTAAAGTTACCCATTTTCATGTTAATTTTACCCTTAATAAGGTGTAAAATTAACATAAAAAAATGTTGATATATTTTTACACCTAAAAAATGTTAAAGTTATGAGAAAAAAAGTTAGTCGCACCCTATGTATGAACGGAAGCACGGCAGAAGGACGTACTGGCGAAGCAATTAATGGGTGAATAGACAAACCAATTGATAGCCAGGACGAACAGACAAGTGTCATAATTATTTTTAGATATTTATTATGCTCAATTAAACCAGTAAACCAATATTTCCAATCATTGATTTCCAATCATTTTAAACCAATATTTCCAATCATTGTACAACCATTACGACTATACGAGGCTAAAGTTTTATACTGATGGTAGCATCTGCGATTGAATCTTTAATTCCCAAAAACTTGGACTCCTGATTCTAAAAAGAAACTCCCTATAACTTATCCTCGCTTTTCCATACGTATAGTCATACGATAACGCTATTTTAACTACAAGTTGATCTTCAGCTCTTCCTGATAAGACTAAAAATCCACAGTGTCCAAATCAGTCCCTGAACGGTGTGGTCCCTTAACGACGAATTGCATCTTGTATTAAAAATCGATTAACCAAATAAATCTTGATGGTTAAATTCATCAATATATTCTTACCAACACCAAAGACTTTTAAATTGAAAGTTATTCTATGAAAGATTCTCAGAAGATGTTTTTATTTGTGCATGTCGCAGCTTTTAATGCATGATGTCTATATAACAAAAGTGAGTTAGTGTAGATATAAATTTCATAATGGTTCGACGTACAATCAATTGTGTTGCATAATTGCCGAGTCACGCAATCCATTTCCGCCCAAGCAAAACCCCTTATTGACACACAAGAAGAGAACTGCGGTAGGAGTAAAGATGTGGCAAGAGGATAAGGAGGTTTTCCATGTTGAGAATGAATGTTGGCAGTTTTGATATAAAATGCCTCCAACCACCTCAAAACACCATAGCATTCGCATACGTTTGGGGTTCTCCTCCGGGGGTGGGTTATTAAATGGGAATTTAAGGTTAGGGCGAAAAGTACGGAGTATAGAATATAATGAAAGATACCCGCATTGTTGGCATGAAGAAGGAAAAATTACTCACAAATGGGTGGACGAGGAAGGGAAATTACACATAAAGCCATCATTGTCGTATTCTCGGGTTTCTTTTTTTGGCATAGAGACCATCGCATAATTTGCCTGAAAGTGTTCCCCTTAATTTATCACACGGTGAGCATATTGTGATATAATTTCTATCCATCACACAGACAATATATCGGAAGCGACATTGAAAAGCCATTAATCTGTCACGTACACGAAGACACAACCACTATATACGTATGAATGGTGGATGGTGAAAAATCGATCAGATTTTTCCCGAATCATCATCCGCATCCAATGTAGAATGATGCTGAAAAAAATATATAATGAGAGCTTCCCCATTGTGGTACTCAAGCTGCACGATGAGGAGCCCGGTGGACATGTAGTCTTAACGCAACTGTAATTTGGATATCAATTTAAAGTTGAATGGACATTGAAAGCACGGTAGTAAGGAGTCCGTGGTGCAATTGGTAAGAGCGTTCGGCTCTTGGGCGGTGTGACCCTCGGCTCGACTGCCACAGTTGTGAGTTCGAGTCCCGCCCGGGTCAAATGATTGAAGCAGGGGCATGACATTTCTTATGTTTTCCATATGTTTCTAGCGAGCCTAAAAAACTTTTGAGTTTATTAGCTGTTTTCTGTCATTGTAGAATGAATTAGTAAAAAATACTAATACAAAATAAAAGCCAATTTAATAAGAAAGAGGGAACCGAAAACCCTAAATTGACAACCTACGTAGTTTTGGAGATATCTCGTGAAATGTGTACGAAAACAGAAAAAATTACACTAAAACCGGTCCATTTTTCAGAGCTAATGTCACCCCCCTGGATTAAAGCGTCTGAATGGACATTTTTCACGAAACGTTGCAAACTGAATATTAAACTTCTAAACTGAACAATGTATAAAATGGCAATAAAAGCCCGGTACATTAGAAATAAATAAAATAAATAAGTACGGTAGTTGAACTTAACTTTGGTTTTCGAGGGTAATTACACCCCTGCTAATTGTAAGCGTTTCTAAGGATAATCTTCACCGATTGGACACGGTAGATCAGATCGATGAAGAACATCCTTAGGTGCTCGAATTCAAGAAAAGCTAAGGTACAACTTAGCTTTTCGTTGACCACGAGACGTTCTTTGATCAAAATATCAACAAAAGGTGCAAAGTAGCTTCTATTTTCCACCGCAAGTTTCTCGTTTTGCACTAGACAGACTAATGGGAAAGTAGTTTAATCATTATTTTGAATACGTAAAGCTGCCTCTCGGTTTCAGTCGTAATTGCTTCTAGCACATTAGCATTCATCCCGACTTCATTACTCGTTACCATCGATTGGAGGTACTTGGACTCATTGACAACAAATTCCACTCGTCCAAAGTGGGATACCAACGAAATCTTGATGCAGAGTCGCCAATGAACATATGATATTGATGTCGTTAGCCCATGACAACATCTGCGAAGACTTGTTATAGATACACGACCCCTCATTATACCCGATGTTGAAAGAGTCGGGGACAGAGCATCCCTTAAATTAAGCCCATGTTTGCTCTGAAAGCTTACGACATTTCACCTACTGCCATCGCTTGGCATATTGGGTTTATTAGATAGTCTTCCTTACTAAAGATATGAGGTTTGGGGGCAGATAATCTCCAGAATGGCATTCCTCGAAACTCCTCTATTGATCGTGTCATAGGTCTGTCTCAAATCCACGAACAGCTGATATACTAAAATGTTGTGTGCTGATTGGCCGTAGATCTCCCAGGCCGAAAGTCTGCCTAGTATTCTCCAATGGCTCTTCAAGTATATGGATTCAGCTTATCCAGGATCAATCATAACTTAACATCGTACACAGTGTCAATTCCTCTGTTGCTCCTACTGTCTAAACTTTAAATGATCATCCTTTTTGTAATTTGAGGTAATAAGCTCCATATTCCAATCTTTTGGATGCTGTTGAAAAGCTCATCCTCTCCATGTGTCACCAATTCCACAGGGATATTGTATTCACCTAAGGTTTTGCTGTTCCTCAAACAGCAGGTTCTCCTGCCACATCCATCAAAGAAGGGGTATCCCCATCCTGACCGTCGATAGCCAGTATCTCCTCTACCTTCTCCGACTGTCCATTGCTTTCATACAACAGGTTTTGGAAGTAATCTTTTTATCTCGCTACAAATTCAGGTAGACTTAAGGTTACCTGACTTATTCTTACACATTGAGATATATGGTTGGAATCCATTGCGCTTTAACGCTATTGCCCTGCAAAAGGCCCAGACTTCTCACATTTGCTGTAGCACTTCAGCGGCCGATGTCTTTAAACGGGAGAATAACGGACAAGTATGAACTATACTGGAAGTATGAATCTATACTATTTATGGAGAGACCGCCAATGTAGTATCTATCTGAGCGAGAAGATTGATCTGGTTTGATCACATTTGCCGTAGAGTAAATAGGGTAATTTGGAATCATGTCTGTTTTGGAATTTTGAGATTTTCGCACTGTTTCAAATGGTCAAAGATAAACAGGAAATCACGAAGAGATGCAAGACTTTACATTTAAGGGTATTTGCTCTTCGATCTTTCCTTTTGTCATTTAAAACTGCTAGAAAATACCACAGTTCCAAATTAGACATGATTCCAAATTATCCCATCTCATCCTATGCCAGAGGATAGATTGCCAAGAAAGCTATTAGCGAAATCCAGATGACAAAAAGGAGGGAGCGTCTCCAAACGAAATGGAAGAATATGGTGGACAATGTCTTCAAAATCCTCGAATGCTGCGACGAATGGCGCGGAGTTGTGCATGAGACTTTTCTCTAAAAGTGACGTAAATGGCCATTTGAGTAAGTGAATTACGAGCAGCGGGGTGAGATAATCGCCACAAGAAGATAAAGTCACCCGCGTCTACGGTAAGAGGGAGAAGTGTCAAATTTAGTTGAATTGAGTTTGCGTCGTGCCTGTGTTTTTTTTTGTTCCATCCCTTGTGTAGACATCGTCGTCTTAACGCCGATTTCAACATATCGTCGGTTTGATTAGCAACTATGCTAACTGCGAACGCCACGCAGCGATGCGTCGTTTACGTTGAATGCAGACAAAAAACAAATGCAGTTAACACAGTTGCTGACTCAACCGCCGATATCATGAGACGCAAATTATGAGAAATCTTTTCATAGATTGTATAGGTTTCGCAAACTAAAAATTTCGCGCGACATTATACTTCGGGTTTTGCAGAGTCAAAAGCAACTTGGAAAAAAGACTATTAAGCACATAAAGATTATAATTAGAAAAATTTTCAATTAAAATTAAATCATAGGAAGTTCCGCTCATATGTGTGTCAAATGTATTTAGTTTCTATTGATAAAATGTAATATAAATATAGTGTAGATCTCACATCAACAAGTAGTAACACTGTGAAGTTAAAAAATAATGATAATTCTACTGTTCGTGAATTTATTTATCGACTCTCTGGCCGATAATACATGTGATTTTCTATTATGAATGATAAGTTTGGGTAAACTTTAAAAGTTATTGTTCTTACAGTCCTTCGACTATTTGGAGGAACGAATGCTACTCAGGGAGAGTTTCCTCATATGATTTCGATACAAGATTTCTTTAAACGTTGGCCAGAACGCATAGAACCTCACCTTTGTGGCGGCTCAATCCTAAATACTCAGTGGGGCCTTACGGCGGGTCATTGCATTGATAACAGCAGGATTAATACAGGACAAATCCGTGTTGTTGCCGGAACCTTTAACTTGACTTACGTTTCAAAGGACACACAAGTGACTTTTCTTGATTTCGGCATACAACATCCTAAATATAAAACTTACAGTACGTAGTAAAAGTATAGTTGATTTAATTATTTTCAAACAGTTTTCAACAGAATCACTGGGGAGCGCTTGGCAGGTAAGAATCTCACCATGACCCAAGTGAGCGAGATCCCAGACGATTGTCTAAGAGCCTCCCCAGACACACAAAAGACGAGAATGCTCAGGGTGGACTGGCAGGAATGGCAGACGACTATATACAGTGGAGGTGAAATTCAGCTCCTCCTCTTTTCCCTCTATCTATCCTATAAACTTTTCCCCCTTATCTTTGAAAGGCATATATGTTGCCCTTCCAAAGTATATGCCTATGTGTAAAATTACACTTTACCTATAATATGATGCAATTTTCACCCCAAAACGGATACATGGAACTATGGGAGATCTTAAGAGTGCATTGTGATTGTAGGGTAGGAGATCTATTGTACTTAATTTATTACCCCTAGCCATTTAAGACGCAAATTCATCACACTTTATACTGCTCAAATTAGATAATTCATATGGGTTTCACACTAACCTAATTTATTTTTATCTAACCAAATCGGAAAGGACAAGACTATGACGTCGGCGTAATTCATTTCAAAAAGCCACTCTTCTACAATGAATATGTCCAGCCAGTGATTTTACCAGAACTCGAAGATCCTATCTTGTCGAGTGAAGCAGTTCTTTCAGGATGGGGCATAGCTGATGTGCCTATGGGGTTTCCACGTATACTTCAGCGCGCAGATATGCGTATAATTCCAATAGCTGAGTGTTTTAATGCTTTAAAAAACGATACTTCTCTTCAAGCGGGCATCGAGATCCACTTTAACATTTGTACAAAACCACTAACTCCTGGACCAACTGTAAATAATTCAATATTCCAACTTTTGAGAACTTGTATAATCTTTATTTTTGCAGATATGCTCTCGTGATTCAGGAAGTCCGCTTGGTCGATGGGAAGGTAGTAAATTTCTTCAAATTGGTATTGCTACTTGGACTCCTTATAAAGATATGTGTATTCAAAAAGATACTCCAGTAATGTACGCGCGAGTAGCCGCCTACACCGACTGGATTCGTGAAAACTCGGTTTGTACATGTTAACTTGAACACTTTTCTCCAACTTCGAAAAGAATCTATAACTTGGAACTGTTGGAATATCTGACAAAAACATTAAGTTAATTAATCACTTTGCAAAGTTAATAAAACACAATTTAGTGTGAATAAACTTATAAAAACATATAGTAATTTAAATTTTCTTAAGGTATTATTCAGTTGAATTGAATAACGTAAAAATTACCGTTTCCTGACGTTCTTGATCATATTTTGCTACTCAAATAGCACAGCGCTTGGTCAGCCGGGCAGGCGTCTCACACTCATAGTGGACACCAATTGTTCCTCTTCATGCTTGATAGATGCACATCGTCTCTGTATCTGCTTCTATGCACTTCAATTGATCTTCATGCTCCGTACTACACCACAATGCAAAATTACATATAACAACATATACAGTCACACAGAAGACCATTGGGACTCTTTTGCAATTATTCCAACACTTGTTTGACTTTCCTCCTGGACACTTTCTTTGTTCCTCACCTGAAATATATGGCACCTTTCTCTTTCGGCGTCCCTTTTACCCAAAATGATTTATCGTCTATCTCTTCAATAGCGCAATTTCCCCCAGCAGTTTCGGTATAAATACAAAAGTCCAAAATTTATTCTACCCTCCAACGGATGACAGGTCAATCAATTGTCCGCCGGAAATACAAATGTCCTCATTCATCTCCTCGCAATCGCAAATAGATGATTGGCATTAAAATTGAAAATGGATCTATTGGTAGAGTTCGCATGAATGGAAGGCAAAATTATGGTCTGCATGATCGATTTTACGCGATATTTTCACATTAAAATTCACAAAATATCACATTTAAAACCATTTTATAACATCCACAAATCCCAGTCTGTATATTGCGGAAAAAAATCAGAAATTAAAACTAATGTTGTAGTAATAATTGTGATTTTGACATTCTATGCTTCTTCTGGTGCTAGTATAAAATATATCAATAAATCCAGATTGTAAAAAAAAATCAATTGTGACTAATTTCCCTTTGACATTCATCGTAAATTCCCTAACCATTTAGCGACATATATGTAAATGATCTTCAGTCGATGCAGCAGTGACGCCAGAGAGGAAATCAAGTGCCATAAACGCTTCTATAGTGATGATATTTAAATAATTCACTGAAAATATAATGCACATTTGTGTGTGATACATTGAAATGCGATTTCAGTATTATTTCCTGTACCCCACAAACCTCCAACCCCGCAATCGGGGGGTCAAATGGAAATGCACACATTCATCGTCCAAACGGCGTAACATGCAGGAGCACCAGAGTATCTGGGCGGCACTGACAATGTTGGATGGATGTTTAATTTGCATGAATTCAAGCTGCCACCCTCATATACTGCAATATTGCATTGTCCGCCTCTTGAAGTATACCTCCAGCATTTATTTATGCCCAGACCCACCAAAGCTCAATGGGATATTCAACCCTCTTCTACCAGCTCCTGCTGATTCTCTTGTAAACCCCCTGGCGCCTTGTTGTGTCTCCACGAAACAAGTAGATGCGGTTGGGGATGTTTCATTCAACATACTTTTGACTAAGCTCTGATAGAGGTAGGCTAGAACTTCCACTTCAGTTAAGTAGGACCTATCCGTAAGTACTTACGTACACTACATCCCTTTGAGGAACAAGATCTTCTTTGAAGATATTAGGGAATCTCGTTAAGTCAACACACAGAAGAGGTATTCGCGCTATAAAGGTGACAAGTCGTTATACAAGAATAGATGCAACATGCCTTTTCACTGACTGAAAATGGTTAATACCCAAGTTTAATCTCACTCATGAGAGCAAACACACGGCTTAATATTTTAGCGAGTAGATGTTGTTCACATGAAGTATACAGATATACTGAAAATTCATTAAAGTACATCGCAGCATTTTCTAGGCAGTGTTATGACCTCTACACAGTAGAGAAATTTATGTCGATATTGAACAAATTCCCTATACATGTCTAGAAAAAACTCTTCCATATGGACTTTATATGCATGCCAGGTTAGCTCATCAGCAACCACGCCCCTGGCAAGTTGCCTGAAATTTGAAGCCACTTTCTCATACTTAGATTTAAATTTATATGGGATTTTTTTTGCACTCGCCACCGTTACACTAAATAACCAAAAAGTGAGAAGTTTTTCCGTATTATAGGACACCTTTCCGTATGGAGGGATAAATATACTAAATTTTTGTTTAAATAAATTTTTTCCTCGGAGCACTGTGAGCTGAGTCCGAGATCAATTTAGGAATTGGCTTCAAATAGCTCCATATAAAAAAATTAACTTGCCACATCCTTGTCGGCAACTAACCGATATAGGAGCATCATTAGTTGAGTATAATTATTGCTGAATTAAAGAGCGCATGATCTTAAGTACGGTACTGATTATTAAGCACTTCACAATTGTACAGAGTAACTTTTGTCCAAATTAGGACCTCCAAAATCGGAATGCTAAATCCACATTGAAAATCGTCGATTAAAATTCATTACCCTTTCCAATTCGTATCCCTTATCCTCTTCTAAAAAAAACCTCCCTAAATAAAAAAAAACTTCTCCGGAATTGCTGAAATAGAAGTAATAACATCAAGCTCGACTCCCATATTTCTTTGTTTCTATATTGTAGATCCGAATTAGAAACATTTAATATTACAGCTGGGAACGACACTACTCCCCAAACCTGGAAACGCTATAGCAGGAGATTTTGAATTTTCGTGTTGGCATTTGCATTTTATTCCCGCAGAATCTCTCACATGGGGTTGACGAGGAGAGCAAACAAGAAACCCCAGAATAACTTTGAATTTTACGCCACTACACAAATTACACTATTCAAGAGGAGAGATGTGACTGAGGCAGCAAATAAATCCAATTAGCATAAAATTATCTGAGAAAAATTCTAATTCTCCGTTAGTACTATGCCAGAAGCATCTCTTATGAAAGGCTCTCTGGGTGTCCTCCAGATGTATTCATGTACTATAGAGTGCCACTTCAATCCAACATTAATTAATTGATGTATTACCATACAGGTCTCTTATGCTTCTTCACCACCGAAAATTCCATTTATATTTTTGCATATTTTTCTACTTTAAACACCAGCGGGAGGCGCTTGAAATTGCAAAGCATTGTCCATGAACAGAGTTATATGAGTGATTTGTATTGTAGATTAAAGATTAACTTGAAAAATATCATTGATATTTAAATTTTAAAGAAATACAGAAAAAAATATTTTAAAATTATTTTAGAAACATCCGCTTAATTTTGTAAACAGGTCAACAATGAAAGTATCAAATTTCTATTTCTAAAATATAGGGGAAAATGGGGTACTTTTGAATTGTAGACCTTTCAAAATAAGATTTTCTTTTATTTTAAAATGTAACTGGCCCTTACCGTGATATAATTTAGATCCATAAACAAATTGTGAATAAGGCTGAATTCAATTCAATTCAATTTATTTAGAAGAAAAAGAACAGTATGTCCTTTATACAAATGTGATGTTGTACCCGAGGAATGAGTGGAAGCCACATAATTCAAGATAAGCCCCCTCTTTCGCTTCCTAGGAAGGGAATTCCAAAGAATGACACCTTGCACAAAGAAAGAATTGCGAAAATTACGACTCCCTGAACCGGGCACACGGAGACACGAAGACCTAGCAGGGGATCCAGGAACTACGAGCTCCGCAAGGTACCGGGGCCTACCGGTGCAAAGAAGTCGGGAAATAAAGTCCACCACACGAACTTCAAGATAGGAGATCTGTGGTAGGCCGAGAATAGAGTTTGCAAAAGCAGAAACATGATCATATTTGCGAAGTCCGGAAACGTAGCGCAAACCTTTTAAGAATGGGATGAAAGAGCGCTACTTAAAAGGTACCCCAATTCCTTCTATACAACTTAACATCTAATTTCTTTAAGTATTTATTATAAGAAGGGTTTTTTTTGGGTAAATTTTGGGTTAAGATTCGATATTAGAGACAAATAATTCAATTGATTTTTAAAAATTTCAAGGTCTTCAAGAACTGGGTTAAACCTTCAATCTGAAAGTAATCTAATGGTGTCTTCAGTCTACTCTACACACTAGAAGAAATTTTCGTTAAATATTGGCTTCTTTAAAAAAAATTCTGAGGTTTCTATCTACAAGAATAGGGGAAATTTTCTTTAAAAAGCACTTTTTAAAGAAATTTCCCATAGTGTATAGAGGTCATAAGATGTTTCACGTAATGTCGACTGCACCTTAAGAGAATTTAAGTAAAATTCCAGCCAATATCCTAAACGTGCTACATATCTTTTCAATCGATTGAAATTTTAGCTTTTATACATTTACAGAAAAATCCATATATATATATATATATATATATATAGGGGAGACTGGGACAAAACTTGTCAAAACACATATTTAATTCTTTCACAAGCTCTGAGAAAACTTAAACGTTTTATAATGAGCATATTCTTATAGGAAATTTACTGCTCTACAACATTGCAGAAGACTATTTTCCTCTATCTCGAAAGAAATGTGATCTTCGAATCATTTTCTAAAAGTCGATTTTGTGGAGATTCTCAAAACTGCTGGTGCAAATTTTGTCAGTCTTCGGTTAATTTGTGACATTTTACTCTCGCAAACGTTAAAAATATCAAATAGACATATTTTTATAAAAAATTTATTCCTCTACAACTTTGTCGAAGATAATTTTTCTCTATCTTAACGAGAAATGTGCTTAAATTGAGCTAAACAGTATTGATATTTTCTGTAAGTCAAATATTCCAAAAATAGGGCTCAACATTTCATTATTTTTATTTTACATAATCCTTCCTCGAATCCCTTGAAATTTTGTAAGTCTAAAAAGGTTCATGAAGGCTATTTATCATAAAAATTTCAAGCCTCAGTCTTTTTTATTTTAGTTTAGAATATAGTAAATGTTGAAATTTTCGTTTTGACAAATTTTGCCCCAGTCTCTCCTAATTGTCTCTTTCTGTCAAATTAAAATTGTTATTTTAATTTCAATTTCAATTTTTATTTGACAGAAAGAAACAATTATATATCTTATTTCAATTTGAAAGAGTAAAGCGGTCTTCAGAATAGAGGTTTAGCCCAATTCCCAAAGGCCTCAAAATCTAAAATAGCGGGCAATTTTATTGCTTTTTAATTTTTAATTTTAATTTATTTCAAAAAATCCACAACAAATAGGGTACAACCCTCTTTTTGAGAACTTAATAGATCATTGATATTTATTAATCCAATCATAAGTTAAATTTTTCCCAAAAGTCATGTTTGATAAGGAATTAGAGCAGTTAAGCCATATGGCTAAGCCTAAGGTCTGAAGCCCATATAAGGGGTAAATTTCAATCAATTGACTTTTATTCAATTGAAAATGTATACTAGCACTATTAGGATTTACATGTGAAATTCCAGAACTTTCGTATTTAAATATTTTCGAAATTTATTTTTGTAAATAAATCGTAAAGAAAGTGATCCAATCAAACACTCATCTGTGGCTCCGGCATATCCTTTAAATCCGGAAAACTTCATGAAATCAAATTTCAAATCTTTTTCTTTCTCAAAAGTATCGCATATATCAGTCTCCAGTCTTTTGTACTCAAACGAAATAAACGGAACTGAACCAAATTGATTTTGTTGAGGTGTTCAAAATTCAAAAAGGGAACAGTGCAAAAAAAAATGGGATAGACATATTCAGAATATTCGAAAAAGATTTCAATGTGAAATTTGATTTAAGGAAATTTTCCTCATCGAAAACCAATGGCGAAATTATTAAAATTTAACTTAAAAACATTTGCAATTATTCCTCTTAAAACGGTATCTAATCAGTTTTCAACTCGAGCAAGATGTATGAATGCTATTCCTGTGAGATCAAAATCTCCATAATCTTTGATCTCTGTGCATGGATAGAGGAGAAATAAAAAACAGTAGTACCCAATTGAATCCCTTTTATTTACACCCCAAGGACGATACGTGCTTCATATTACTAAATGTTCACCCCTTGTCCATTTAATCCCACCGGGTACAAACAATTGCGGAAAGTATCTCATATAGGTTCTTTTATTGGAATCACCGTATTTTAGAATTTTCCTGCGACTGACCTATGGCCTGGATTCTCGCACTACCGCAACCATCGAGGATTATAATTCCCTGCAAACCCCTTGGGATAAACAGACAAACCCAAGAGTTGGATTCGCGAATGATTTGCGGGACTGGGAGGGCTAATGACTTCCATGAGGCTCGATTTTAACTACACCACTGAGGCATGAAAAAAGGGTGGAAAGCACCCTCGCTAATGGGCCCGCATTTGTCCGCGCAAACACGAAATATGAGATGTTTCCGCCTTTTTTAATTATCTGCCCCCGACTACGCATTTTTTCCAGTATTTCACCCAAATAATCGATCAATTTCCCAACGAATTACACAAAAAGGGAGCGCTGCCCCTATCATTAAAATCACAGCTATGGATGAGGGTGAGAAGACTTGGAAAATTGCAGACTGTCATAATTTTGATAATATAGCTTCGTGGACTGTGATTAAACCTGCACAGAATACAATAATGGAAGGGTAGATTTTAAGTTTGCCATATGGTATTTTTTCCTCAATCAAAAACTCCAAAAATAATAATCCAAGTATATTACAATATCTGTCTTTTTTGTGTGTGAAAAGTCAATATGCGAAAGATATCGTTCTTATGAGCTACCGGTCTACATTAATATACAATTTTTCCACATATTTTTAAAGAAAGCTAGGCTTTACAAATGTTTTATTTAGTTTCTCAATTGTTTTGCAGACCTAAATTATATTATATTGAATCCCAGATTCATTTAGTAATGTGCGAAAAAATCGTACATCAATGTAGCCCCGCCTCCCCCTACATGTTGCATCGCTTTTTGAAATAACTAAGAATAAAGGGTGACATATGGAGGAGTCACTCGAAGACCTCAAGTCACTATCTCAAACCGTTCTCACCATGACAGTGTTTTTCGGAAACCATATTTTAGTACTAGTTTGTATTAGATAATCAATTACCGGTAGCTAACTATAAAATTCATATTTTTTTAAAATAACATTTGTTCCTATCTAGGGTAAGATGGGGTAATTCGGAATAGTGTCTATTTTGAAATTTTGAAATTTTCTCACTGTTACGGCGTTATCACACTTGCACATTAAAATGTTAATGTGATTCACATTAATTGTCGCTTGTGAGTGTCCAAATATGTTATTTGTGTCTTTGAGTCACTTAATATTTGGGGTTTTCCTATTTATTGATAAAGATGTGGACTTGGCCTGCAAAAATAAGTTTAAATTTACCTAAAGCATAAATATTTTTCACATTAAAAAATTAAAGAGAAAATTGCATTAATTTTTCGCATTAATGGTATAAATCTATTTATATCAAATTTTGCGCGCCAAGTCTATCTTTTTATCAACAAATAGATAAAATTTTGAATATAAAATGATTCAAACACACAAATTACACATTTGGACTCTCACAAGCGACAATTAATGTGAATCATATTAAAATTTTAATGTGCAAGTGTGATAACGCAGACAGATTGTTAAAAATAAAAGGAAGACCACGAAGAAGTACAGGACTTTACATTTGAGAGTACTTTTTCGTTGTTTATATTTTCTTCCAAATTACCCTATATTAAGGTAAGGGGCTGTATGTCGGCCACTTAAGGATGGGTTTTATGAAAAACTTATGTAAAAGGATATTTAATTTGCCTGTTTTGATCAAATTTTCACCCTAAGTTGTAGTATAGATCTTTGTCCATCTGCTTGTACACTTTATTTGGAGATAAAATAATTTTAGATTATTAAAAAAATAAAATGTTTTAAAAATGTAGAGTGTTCCTCAATTCGGCCACTTCAATATAAGCGTTTCTCTACTCGGCCACCTGGGGTTCCTCTAGTCGGCCACCCATTTTTCAAATTTTAAAAGCCCGTAACGTTTTTACGGACTAGAAAAGGATATTGAGAAAGAAAGAAAGAAAACCTTTAAAGAATAGTAGTTTTAAGAAAACAAAAAATTGTAAGGGAAAAATTCTTTTTATTCTTTTATTTAGCCGGCCGAATTGAGGAACATGGCTTTAAAATTTCTAATTTCTAAATTTCTAATTTCTTGTGTCTAATTTCATTTGTATTCTCGGTCATTTGTGTTATTTATACAATTATTGACCTTATGATGTTATAAAACTCCTGTAATATTATTGCAAAATTATATAATATGAATAAATAATTCCACCGGCCGACTTGAAGAACACATAGTGGCCGACTTGTTAAACGACCGACTAGAGAGTACCTTACCTTACCCTAAAAAATAATAGGCTCTCACAGATTTTTATTCGTTGAATTTGAATTGAATATGAGATCGATCGTGGTAAGTCGGCGGCAGCCGCAACCAGGCATTAATTGAGGAGAAGTATATTGAACTGAAAATTGAAAAATAAATAAATTTTTTTTGGAAGTGACTTGATAAATATAAACACTTAATCCTGGTAGTCCCCTAAATCCAATTTGAACAAATAAAATTGAGGAATAGTTAAAAACATCCATATGCTATTTCTTAAAAATTTAATGAATTTTTCCACCCAACTGAACATTATTAAAAAATGCAGTCTATGAGTTACCCCTTGAGAATAGTCTTGGATATTCCATCAAGCAGAGTGGAAAATAAATTATTAGATAAGGGTCAATAAAAGGGTTTCCTTTTCTTCCTTTTCATGGCACTAACAATGCCCAAAAACATTTTTCTCGTATTTCTTCTCTCCCCATAGAAAATCCACATGAACCAAAGACTTGTTCCAAAAATCCTTCTTGACATTGTCGTCCTTTTTTTTTCTGCCACTGCCATTCATCCTTGCTCAATCTCCTGTCTGCAGCCAGGTCGAGGGTCATCAAACATCTCTAGAAGATATTTTGCTGCATGAGTACAAAAAAGGGGTTCAATGTTACCATTTAAATTTGCAATTAATTGAAAGTTTTCCAACTGACGGGATTTAGTTCTTGTTCGTGATGAAGGACAGAATGGAGGGGTTTGCACAAATAAAAAAAACAGGGGGCTAAATTGAAGGGAACTCCTCCGGTGAAGAGATGGAATTTTATTGGAGTTGACAACGAAAGGGAACTGAGGTATTTGATGAATTTGAGAGTATTTTAATTACAAGCAAAAACTGTCAAGCTGTCATTTTCCCACTGTTACCATAATATGCTTTAGGTATGGAGGTAAAGTATGAAAGACAGAGCTCTGAATATGAATTAAGCCTGAACTCTCATGTGTCTTTGGGTTATATGCCGAAAACACATGGAATTGCAGTTGTAGTTTGAAATTGGATTATATTCTCTTTCAGCTTTTGGTGCTACAAAGTGCTCCATTCAACTGATTATGAAGTGTATAAATCTCGTTGCCGTCGTCGTTGTGCAAATTTACAACTTCCCATCTGATTCACCCTCACCCAAATTTCAACCCAATCCACTTTTCCACCAAAATTTCCACATATACAGCAAACTACCGAGTCTTAACTACCGAACTCAAGTTTAGTGATGGGGTTGATGAACCCTCTTCGGGTGCTATTTGAGTAGAACGTTTCTGAACAAGTTTCCCATATCATATTGACGAGAATTCAATTAAATCTCTGAGAAATTGGGATTGAAGCAGAATCTGTAAATTGTCGTCTAAACAGCTAATCTTCTATAACAAATTTACCAAAAGTTCTACACTAATATCATATGGGAAAATCTTTCAAAACTTTACAATACTGCAAACAATAGGCACAGAAACACACAAATTTATTCACTATTAGTGCATACTACAGAATTTATTTTATCTACAGAAATATAGTCTTATGGCGTCTACACACTAGAAAAATTTATGTCCATATTGAAGAGTTTCTCCTGTATAAGCGTAGGGAATTTGCTTCAATATGGACATAAATTTCTCTAGTGTGTAGATGCCATTAGTCTTAAAGAACTTCATGAAAATAGGTGTGAATATGTGAGAATCACACCTAGTTATCTTTCATTTAAATATTGCCACTGTGATCTTAATTAAGGATCCTATATGTAGTGATACTTTGAAAGATTCCTCAATTCGATCCCTTCAATAAAATCAACATTTGAGCGTATACTTCAGGAGCGAAAATCGCAAAGAAATAACTAAAACATTCTACCAGGAGAGAAGTCCCAGAAGAAAAAGAAAAACCAAATTGACGAATTTCATTTAGAAAAATTATGAGTTGGAAAGTTTGATTGAACAGATTTTAAGACATCATTTGGTTAAGATTTTCATAAGTTATTTTTTTTTATTCCAGAAAAATCAGAATTATTGTCAATAGATTAACATGCAGTACATTCGGGCAACCTTACACCTCTGATTTTTGTAAGCTCTTCTTTAATTATAACACTTAAGTAGGGGAGACTGGGGCAGATTAGCCAGCAAATGAAATTTTTCTTTGCCTATTATTCATGGAGAACATATTAAAATCATAATGATATTTTTTTTGTAAATAGTTTATTAAATTATTATAAGTTATTACATGAAATAATTTTAGTAAATAATATTTTAAAATAAATAATTTTTTCAATGAATGGAGAGGGAGTTAAATTATCTAAATAAATAGATATTAGCTCAATATTCTTTCTAAAGAAAACTATAAGACTGCAAGGCCTAATTCTATCCGTAGTTAATTCTGTTCTGGTTTTCCTTATTATGTTTAGACCATCCATTAATGCTTAAATTTAAGAAAGGATTATGCGAAACAGGAATGCATAGTCGCCCGCATCTACTGGTACGGAAGCACTGCATATATTTGAGACGCATTGAGGTGGATTATACTCTGATTTTATTTAAACACATATTGGAAAAATACTAATCGACGTATTTCTGTAGTACAAAGTCTATACTAGTTAGTACAACTAATTTTCATACAAAATTTCAAGAAATATAAAAAAAGTCTCTCAAATATGCGGGACCTCCTCTAATTCAATTCTAATGTTTATTAAACTCGGTTACTCTCTGCGAATTATTGTAAAAGTTTTTTGTAAAAATCTAACATTTTTAAACAATTTACCTGTAGGGTAAATTGAGCTAATTCAAAAACTGCTCCAAATGGAAATTTTTCGCTACTCCAAAAGGAAACATAATTGTTTTCACGATAAATATAGCACTAAATTATTATATTTATGTATTTTCTATACCAGAGTTTTATTATTTAGTTAATTTGGCTCCAAATAAAGCAAAAAGTCATTCATATTCACAAATTTTAATTTGTTAATTTTTCAAAAAAAAATAAAAGTGTACCTTTTCACAATCGAATTTTTCATCGATCGACCATGTTTTTCAATGAAAAACACAATAAAGTGACTGTTGTTTATTCGTTTTGTTTAACAATTACGTCATATTTCTGGCTAATTTTAGTTAAATTAAGTGCTAATCTTTATTGTTAACGGTACGTGAAGTTTTCAAATGAAATAATTACCTATTTCGTGAACAAAATGGGTTTTTCTGAAGTGTCTGCAAATGCTTCAATAGGAAACCCCGGAAATATGATTTTTTTGGAGAGATTTTCTTATTGTTTTAGAAGGGAAAAGAGAAAAGACCAGGAATAAGAACAAACCCTGCACTCAAGAGCAACTCAACATGGTTTGGGAAGCCTTTCGTCGCGGTTCCACTTGCACTGTTTGTCTCCAATTAGAAACTTTCCCTTGTCTCCATTTGGATTAATATGTTTCCAATAGAAGCATTTTACGCTCGCGTATTTTTCTTGTATTTGAAAAGTTTTCAAATTATATCTAAAGAATTTTCCCTAAATAGTAACATTCTAGAAGAGTCAAGGTGCAAATTTATGTAATTCTCTTAAAATACAATATGAACTTAGTGTGTTTAATCTTCTGTCATAGTTAAAGCGTCTGCAAATGGTTTTGAATTATTACATTTACCCTACATAAGTAAGCAACCGTTCATCTAAGTATTTCATTTTAATGAAAATTTTCTATAGTGTGTTGACATCTTTATTCAATTAAAATCAGATGAATTATTTTAATTTAAAGGATTCAAATGTCTCCTTTTAAAAATTATTCTTTTGAAATAGAATAGGGGAAAGTACTCTCCCTTCGAACGTTCATGCCTTCGAATAATGTGAATTTTCTTTTATTTTTCCTAAGACACTTACACATTTCTATTAACTATTAGTTAGCTTGTCATCAATTATTGATAATTATATAACAATCATGAGAAAATCTCTTAGGAAACGTAACAGAAATTTACATTATTCGAAAGCATGAACGTTCGAAGGGAGAGTACTTTCCCCTACGTCGTTATTATGTCATGCAATGATATGAAAATCTGGTACTTTGGCACAATAAAGTATAGTAGAGTTCTTTTGATATAAAATACCCATCGTCTGAAAATCTTGGTGGATTTCGCAGTGCAGATATTTAATATATACGGTGCCCTTTAGCATGGGATTACGGCTGGCACCAGGGGAAGTGAGCAGCAAAGAAGGAAAAAAAAAAGTTGCAAAAGAGAGAGAATTAAATATCAAAGAAGTTATTTATTGTAGTGCTTCATAGTCGGTAAAATGTTCATCCATGGCAATGTGAAACATTTTCTCCCATTCTCCATTTTCTCGGTGTGCAAAAAGGATTATTTTATGTGGCTCTTTTCATCATAATCATTTTGGGTATTTGCTCCCAGTGTGTGTGCTGAAATGGTTAGTTTTATATGTCCTCTCTTGTGTCGCATAATACTGCCGATGGATTTGAAACTGGAATGGGTAGCAGCTGTTCTTGGCATTCATGAATCGCTTCTTTGATTGCCACATTTGGGGCCCCCAACAGTCAAAGCCGGAATACTCTTGTGTTACTTTTTCATCTCTTCTCACCCGGATTCACTGCACAAATTCCCGTGGCAGTCATTTAGTTGGATAGCACCACCATCCAATCCCTCAGCAATGCAGGAGAATCTCTCATCTCTCACTTGACTCTGCCAACAAATGCACATGACGCTACCATTTGTATATTACGTTTTTATGCCAAAACGCAAACTCTCGTGGTCTTTTCATCTCAACACCCTCATCATGCTCCTTTTTGTTTTGGGGGCGACCCATCCACCAGATCCTCATCACGGAGTCAAAGGACATTTGACAGAGGTCACGGAATTTTTTTTTATCACACACGCCTCCCACCGCTAACCGCCCCCAAAAAGCCCCTAACACAATTTAGAGAGTCATCATGATGAGATTTCACAAACAGCATTTTATCAAATCATACAGGGAATGGCGAAAGAGAAAAAAAAACCCGAATGAGATTTAATGCTTCTTATAAGAGATTTTCCATGTTGGATCCTCCAACTCCTTCCGCAGATGGAATTTTGGGGGTTTGGGGGTGGGCACAGACGAAGAACAAGGACGATATATCAGCACGGAAATGGTTTAAGCGGGAAACCCTCGGAGCTTTTCTGGGTTACAAATGCTTAGTCACTAAAAACATTGATCAATATCTGCTATTCAGTAAAAAATATTCCAACAAATTTAATATTGAATTTCCATTTCAACTAGAGTATGAATTTTAAAATGATTGGTATTATTTTTGCAGCGGCTTTTCAGCTATTGGTAACCTCAATTGGGCTTTTCAAAATGAAAAATAAGTTGAAAAAAAATCTAAAGATGAGGTCATGCGGAAAATTCAGTGAATGCTACCAACTGAATTAATTTTGAAATTCGATAAACAAATATTGATTAATGAAATATTGCAAGTGCTGCATTTAACTTGAATATATTTTGAACATGAAGTCTATATATTGTTCAATGAGCTTTCAATAATATTAGATGATATTTTTAAACTCAATTTCACCAACACTATAATCCTCTTAAAATTTAGTAAATGATTTGTTGAGCTGAAAGATTAAAAAACAGATTCATACAATTAGTTGAAATTGCATACAACGCTTTGCAAAACGATACATTTAACTTTTTAATCAAATGTTAGATTAATGTAAACAAGTTATTCATAGTTTCGAAGTATAATTTTTAATTTTCTATAGAGCATAACCAACAGGATATATTAGCAGAGGGTATCTTTGCTTCGCCTGTTGTATAAAATTCAAAAAATGTATCACTAATGCAATAAAGTTTTAATTCGAATACTGAAACCTTTATTCACGTAAAAAAATTGGTGGGAATGAAGAATATATATACAGCTGAATGTTTTTTTCTTTTATTTTTAACACCTTAATCTGATTGAAGTGCCAAATACAGCTATAAAATTCATAAGAGACCCTTCTTTGATGGCCAGAACAGTGAATTTGAAGTCACATCACAAAAAAACCACTTCTTCAATTTTGCCCAGAGCTTTCGGTCCTGAATATGTATCTTCTGCACTGGCTGCAAGGATTTATAAATTTATTTTAGAAATTACATTCAAACTTGTATTCAAATACAAGGCTGCTTTTCTATGAACAATTGATACTTCTACTCACTCGACTAAACTATGTCTTTTGTACATTGTGAGGATCGTTATTTCGTATGGGATTGGAAAATGTTTTACTCACAAAAAATCAATCTAGAGTAAAATACATTAAGTCAGAAATTTCACCTGCGTTGTGTGACAATTTCAAAATTTGATATTTTCCACTATAACATTAATAAAAAAGGAACCGAAGCTTGAAATTTTTGCCATAGAATTTAAACAACTCAATGAATGTCCAAACTATTAAAAAGTTCGATCAGACAATAGAAAAATTTAAAAATAGGTGGAATTGTTAAGAATCTCACTTAATATTAATATTGGACTCTTGTTTTCCAAATATTTCTCTTGCTAAAGATATCAATTTTGAAAAACATAGAAGTATTTCCTAAGTTCCTAAATATTACCTAATCCATTATTCGTATTACCAAAGATTTTCCTCTCCAGTATTTTTTAAAGAAATAATACCACTTCGTCCCAGGTCGCCTTTTCTTTGTATATGCGAAAATATAATTATACTTAATATTACATAATAAATATTATACTTTAAAATCAACTTAAGATACAAAAAAATCGTATTTTAAGTACAAATAGTGCACATTATGGTAATTCCAGTTAGAAATTATTCGATTAATTCCAAGTTGCTGTAAAAAGCTTTTAATGCGAAAAAATTCCCTATAAAAAGATTTTAAAATTTTCATACTGAGAGTGACGCAACTGCCGGTGTATTGACTAGACTATTCAAGAGGTTCCAATATTCTTTGCACTGTAATAGTAATAGTAAAGTAGTCAGATAAAAGATATTTCAAAAAGTTCAATCATTGAGGAATGCTGGTACTCACAATATAAAGCTTTCCGTGAACAATCTTTTCACGTGGTTTTTAGGTTTATAAAAATTTACTTTTCATTTAAAATGCTTCCCAAATGGTTAGAGGTCTATATTCCAAAATTTGAAATTGGTAGCAAAATGCGAGCTTTTCCATGATTTACCTTCAAAATTGAAGAAACGTTCATTCACCGAAAAAAACTCATAAATGCAAAATGGAAAATTTTCCGGTTATAGAAATATTTGGACATGCTGTTCACCTGTAACCTCCAAAACATATCCAAAAATGAAAGAGATCGATGGCGCCGTTTTGGAGAAAACCGTGAAAACCTAAATATAATTATGGTTTTGTAAGAGCAGGATGCGCCAGGGATAATAAGGAAAATCTACTTCCCTATAGAATATGAACTTATAGAGAGGGGGGTCGATGAATACCGGGAGACTTACTTTTCATCTTCTAGATCGAAAAATATATACGACTAATTATTTCAGAAGACTTTCTGTTCGATTTTCACTTTTTATTCTCTACAAATTAGTATAGACAAGTAGTAGAGTAGGAGTAGAGAAGAAAATTGTGCAAATGAAAATTGGTTTAGTCTTTCCGTCTAACTTCTATTTTGCAACCAATAAATAAATATATTCGAACAAAATAAATCATTTTCGAATACAATACCGATTCATTACCTATTTAAACTGATGCAATAGAAATTTCAAGACACTTCTAAAATATCCAAATTCAAACAAATCGGAAACCTTAAAAATGGCGAATTTTTCGGTCTGGGCTTCCTTAAAGAAATGCAAAAAAAAATGGTGAAATGTTTTCGGTAAAAACCTTAAAAACACGGTTTTGAAACGTAAGGGGGTTGAGAATGTTTAAAACGTGTCTAAATGTTTTCTTTTCCGTGGGATGACAGAAAACGGAGAGTTAATATCTTTTACGGTACGGTTTTCCTTCTGTTCTGGAAACAAATTCAATAAATAGATATAAATATACTGCTGTCTATGAGTTCGAGTAGTAAAAATTAATATTATGGAAAGAAATGCAATAAAAAATTAAAATTGTAAAAACTTAAAAGTGAAATTGTTGGGGAAATTCACTGAAATCCGGTAGTCGATATTTGTTACCATTTGTACTACAGAATGATAACCAATTTAAAGTGCTCTCCATTTGAGTTTGAGAACTACAAAAGCAAAGATTAAAAAAATAAATTAAATTTATTTAGAGCTTTCTAACTCAAGACATCCAAATCCTAAATACGTCACTAGAAAAATCTACGAAGCGATATTATAAGGCATTTCAACACAAATGGCTCAGAAAATGACTGAAGAACTTTGTTATTGCAGAACAAGAATTACATATTTACAAAATTATCTGTTTCTTTCACAGAAGCACTAAACATTATTAAGTATTTGGTAAAATTGGGTGAATTTTCTCATTTTGCAATTGAATGACTTGTTTACACAATCACACATAAGCAATTGCGAAGCTCTTTCTCGTCTCCAAGACACCCTTTTGCATAATTGAGGGTGCGGTGGGTTGATCCAAAGAAGTGGAATTGTGTGGGGTGTTGGGTGTTTTTTGGGGGAAAAAGTGAAAGACGACACTCAATCCAATTCTCTGGGTTTTAGCACTTTGGATGGGAAATTATGGTAAATATCTCTGCGCCACGAGGAATATTGATAAAAATAAAACGTGATGGGTAAACAGGATGACAAGTGTGACGTTCTTATATGTGCCAAGAACATTTTACTATGGAAAAGTGCTTGAGACACCCTCGAGCACTAAATGGAAATATTGGTTGGAAGTATAGCAAAGGGTCGCCAGTTGGTGGTGCAATTCATATTCACGAGAATCCTACCCAAAAATGTGAACGGATGAAAACGGTGTTGAGCCAAACCCCTTATTAAAAACATTTCACTACGAGGCATTTTGCTATCAAATACAAAATAATTCTAATGGAAAGGGGTTGTTTTCTCACATTGGCCTCTCAGCTCCCATGAGGAAGAAGCTGTGCTGGGATTTTCCGGAAGGGCGCAACGAGAGTAACATAAATTACCCATGTACAAGCGAGGAATAATGCAGGAAAATTCAAATATTAATATCAAAGAGCAAATGCCACCCCTTATGATGCAGACACCCTTCCAATTAATTGAATTTCATGCCCGGGGAAAGTGATCTTTCCATCGAAATGGATTGAGTGTTGAATTGCATCGGTGAGGACTTAAGATGCAATTTGATATGATTTCACATGAAATCCAATTTATGCTTCAATCCGCCAGAATCAATTTCATATCAAATTCACCGTCGAATGCATTCCACAAGGTACACTTCACTGATTTAACGTGAAATTGAATTTTATTCTTTTGCAATTGCACCTGAATTAATTCACAATTGATGGTGGTTCTACAAATCGATTGTTTGTCGTTATACCAATTCTCTCAGACGTGTTTTCCAGACCGAAGATAAGTCTCCACAGATGACAGTGATGGATGCAAGAAAGGTTATTTGTTTATTTCCATAAAGTTCACAATTTACTTGGAAACACGTAGGAAACCACTTGAAATAGATTTTGTCAAGCACCTAACACTGTGACTCTCCATATCTCTAATCCCAATGCTATCAAATAAATAATAAACAAATAATTAAAGGACATGATGTTATAGATATGACTCAAATTCAGCGTTAATAGCGTCATGCATATCTGCACAACTCGAACTTCCCCTACATAAAAATTATAACGAACACCTTCCATACATTTTGTTTGATTCAGCTTTGGCTGGTAATAGAAAAGGCAAAAAAGGCGACCTGGAGATAAAGCAGTATTTTTTGTTAGAGGTATTATCAGTGGAAAAACTTTTCGAAAAAATCCTGACAGATTCATATTTAGGGAATCGAATTTATCCTGAAAATACTCATTCAGGACTAAGTTGATATAACGAAGTTGACTTAAATATAACTAAGTTGATCTGATATCTCCTGTAAGGGAATTATTTTAATAATACGGCTCGAAAATTCACGGATCCAAGCCGGAAGGTTTTCAAGTGGATGTTGGACTGCGCCAGGGGTGTGCTTAATCGCCATTGTTGTACATATTATGGAGGAGATTACGGAATGAAGTCGGAGGTGGAATGCGATTTGTATTGTGAACTTCAGGATGAACAAACCCCTCTTTGCAGATGATGGTTCTGATGGTCCGAAGAAGAGCTTCCGCGCGTCTTTGACCGATTTATAAATTTTTGTACCAAAACAGGTATGAAGATTAACGTGGCTAAGCCGGGGGTAATGGTGATTTCCCAACAGCATGTACAATGCACTCTATACCTTAGTGGAGAACCATTGGAAGAAGCGGAGAAGTTCAAGTATCACGGAGTATTATTCACGAGGGATGGTAGGATGGACGAAGAACATTCGTCCGTCGCTAATCGGTCAAGCTTCTGCAGTAATGAGGGAGCTTTGCAGAAGCGTGGTGTGGAAAGCCGAGCTATCTCGTTCGGCTAAATTATCGGTTCTTTCTTATTCTCACCTATATGGTCATGAGATTTAGGATTTAGGTAATGGCACCTCCGGACGGTTAAGGGAATCACTCATCGAGATTGAGTGATGAACGTAACCGTTCGTGAGGAGCAAAGAGTCGAGGAGTTGCTCTTCGGGTTGAGAGATCATAACTTCGATGGTATGGTTATATTCAGCCTTGTGTTCAGCAAATGAATAGATGGAGAAAGATTCCCCAGAAAAGCTATGCAAGCCATTGTGAGGAGACCTCGACCTCGGGGCAGACCTAGGACAAGGTGGCTGAATAAAATTCAAGTTCTTGTCTTGAAGCGCCTTGGGATCGAACCCGAATATTTTTCTGAAGTGGTTAGGGATCGACAGGCGTTGAAAATTATGATGATGATTCGAAAATTCAATATAGGGGAGGACTGGGCACTTTCACGCATGAATTACTTTATAACGATAGGAGAGACCGGAGCAGAATTAGCCCTGGATAAAATTATACAGTACAATGTTATAATTTTCTATAGAAAAGATATTGAACAAATATTGGGGGATCTCGTGAATCAGTTGATAAGAGCGCCTGTCAGATCTTTGGCTTTTCGTTTGAACTGAACCTCAATATTAAGCCACAAAATAGATTTTAAGGACAGTTTTAGTTTTCGAGATATTTTTGACTAAAGTTGCTAAAAAGTTTGATTTTTCCATGATTTCTGACATATATGAGACTATAGCGCCCCTGGTGTCAGTCGTACGAACCTCATCCGTCCAGGGGATTATCGGGTATATAAAGAAGAACTATTTCATATGAGTCAGATGTTGGAATTTCGGTCTAAAAACTTTCTTGTTCTTCTTTATGTTTTTATTGGCCGACGTTGCGATCCTTGGTTGGGACCTTCTTCAGGGCCTACATACAATTTTAAACATGAACATGACAGTTCAGGAAACGCATTTTAAATAGATTTTTTACAAACTCACATCAAAAACTGGGAGAACAATTGTAAATTGTTCTCCCAAGGATCGAAACGTCGGCCAATAAAAACATAAAAAAGAACAAGAAAGTTTTTAGACCGAAATTCCAACATCTGACTCATATCATCCTAACGGTCGACCCTCAACATTGAAGAACTATTTCCATATTAATAAATAAATCGGTTTAGCAAAATCGGTGATAAAGGCACCCCAAAACGACATAACCGGATTTGCCTACATTTCAGGCGCAAAAACAAAATAAAATCAAAATGATAAGTATTTTTGTAAATCATTTGACGCAAGCAATATAAAAATAGCATGAGAACCCAGGGACAAAATCACAGTGTTATAGGGGAATGTAGGCACGTATCGCACTCGCACACAGTGAACATTCAAACGATGCAAATTTTCTCTTTGTTTGCAAAGAGCTAGTTCGTCATTTCTTAGCCATAAGAAAGGTAATGATTAACCTCATAAGACGAGATGAGAAATGGTCAGCCAACTCTTTGCAAACAAACAGAAAATTCGCATCGTTTGAAGGTTCACTGTGTGCGAACCATGCCTACATTCCTCTATGGTAAAAATATTCAACCTTGATCTCTTTTCTATTAATTTTTTATTGAAACACATCGAATTTTAAAATTCTGGGTTTGTCTCTTTTCTTACGTGCTTTATATTTTGTGGTTCATCTAAAAGTCACTGTACATGACTGATACTGTTAGAGGAGCAAAGAAGCAAAAGCAAGAATATCAAAAACAGAAATTCGCTTTCAAATTTCAATTAAAAAATTTGTCCTAAATTGAAAGAAAACCTTGGAAATTGTTAATTCTTTAGGCCATCGCTTGGCCTTTCTTCCCCTTTTAAGCGCTTTTATAAACATTTTAAAAGCCCAAATTGAAATTCCAGCAATAGAAAGGACATTTTCGTTTGATGTTTCATCTCCTTTTTATATTCCATTAGGTATGAAGCATAAATAAAATTTTTCCCCATCCTGCTTTCGTAAACATGTGCATTGAAGTTGGGGGATTCGTCTTGGAAAAACTACCTAAAATCTTAAGTAAAAGGCCTCAGTTAGACATCAGTTGCATAGTTGGAGGAAGTTCCTTGACAGTGAATCCTTTTTCCAATAAAAGAAAATTGAGAATATCAATCTTTTGGAGAGATTTCACTTCCAGATGACTTGACAATGAATATCCCTTTCAGAGAGAGAGAAAAAAAAATTCTTGAATTGATAATATGAGATTCTGCGGATGGAATTGTCTGGTGTTCGTGTCACCTGACGCCTCTGCAGAACATTTCTGCACTCTCTGCGTGATATTAAAAGTTCTCAGGCGTATGTGTCACATTTGGTCCTTTTCTTCCTTCACAAATCTTTCCTTTCTCCACGCCCCATCCTCCCTCCTTCCTGAGGCCATTTCCTTTGACACTTTTATCATTTTTCTCTCGCCTCTCCTTCCCCAGCAGAAAATTTCTCACTTTGACGAAGGCACTCGGAGCCTTTTCAATTTTCTTGCCATGCAAATCACTGACAGAATTCTCAAGTTGATGCTCTCCTACCTCCTTCGAAGCGTCAGATTTGGGAACATGATCTTGTCTCCTCTGGCGTCACAGTGAATTCTGTGAGGGTTGAAAATGAGGTTGCAGGGGATGAGGATTGTGCCTTTGAACCCAGTGAGGAATAATTAAAATTCCCTTTCTCTTTTTTTATATACAGCTTACATTTTTTTCCTGGTCAGGGTAAGGGAATGTGACTGTAATTTAATAAAAGTCCTCCCTATAATACAGGACATATTTAAATTTTGGATCCTGATGAAATTGTAAATAGAGTCGCTATTATGTCTTGTGCAGCTGCTTTGGAAATGTTGGCGCCTACGGGCAAAATTAGATTCCATTTGCCGAATATTTATTGTTTCCTGAAGAGTTGGCAAAGTGGTAAAAGGACTTAATGTAGGCTATTTTCAATCAAATATTCAATATAAGAGGGTGGTGGGGTAGCTTTGCAATTGGGATTTTTCTTCTATTTTTAAATTAAATTGAGTCTTATCATGATATAATTTAGCTTAGCAAACAGATTGAGAAGCTAAACTACATCATTAGATAAGATTTTGCCAGGGGTCAGTTCTGTATTTCGGATTACTGATGCATCCAGGTCGTAATTGGGCCCCTTATGCTAATGAGGGACGATTTTCATCTAGAATAAAGACTTTCTCAAACAAATCTGAAAACTTTTATTATTACTGCACACGAAAGCTTAGTGAAGAGATCGTGAAGGAGACATTAGCTAAGTGCTCGATTTTCGTTTGAACCTTAATTTCGAGGTTGAAAAACTATTTTAGAGAAAAGTTGTACATGGATGAAAATGTAGTTAATAAAATTCTCTATCAAAACCATATAACAAAATATTATAGGGTTAGTCCCAGTTTTTATGATATTTCTGAATAAATTTTCTAAAAAGTTCGATTTTTCCATGTTTTCTGACATATATGAGACTACAGCGCCCCTGGTGTCAGTTGTACGAACCTCATCTGTCCAGAGGATTA
Source organism: Phlebotomus papatasi (assembly GCF_024763615.1). NCBI lineage: Eukaryota > Metazoa > Arthropoda > Insecta > Diptera > Psychodidae > Phlebotomus > Phlebotomus papatasi. The sequence goes on from NC_077224.1 coordinate 68,968,523, forward strand.
TTGGGCATGTAAAGGAGAACAAATTATCCCAGATTAAGAAATAAATCAGTTCAACAGAATCAAAGATATAAGCACCCAAGTATCAAAAAACGGCAAAAACGGTTTTTTTCGTAAATCATTTGACCCTATCAATAGAAGAAAATAGCATGAGAACCCAGGGGCAGGGACAAAAAACAATGTAATAGTATGTAGTTGCTTTACTCTCTGGTGTCCAAAGGTATAAAAACTTATTAAGAAAGGTGATAAAAGTGTTCTATCAGAAACGACTTTTAAAACAACCTTGAAGGAAGACGTATATAGAGATTGCAAAATATCAAAAAGACACTAATGTCTTACAAATGGTGAGTGATTCTGAAAAAAAACTATACTCTGAGATGGAAACTTAAGGGATTAGAGTCTTTTCCATGGATGAGACTGTTCCTGAGGAAGCACTAGACCCAGGACTGATGCTCCTAATTGTTAGAAATAACAAAATATTCCAGAAAAAAATGCGTCCTAAACATCCCCATTTTTGTCCAATTGTGCCCCAGATAATGTTAGGGATAAAATGGCACATTAAATATTTTTTCCCTTCCAAAGCTTTTATATTAATAATCAACGACAACGAGTTATATATGGACCATATAAAATTCTAACACAGTTTCTTATCTTTTTGGAATATTGTTTCAAAGTAAAAACACACGAAAGTGCACCAAACATCCTAGGTCTCCCCTACTCTTTATGGTTGTTCGAGAGATTCCCGAACTCCTAAAATTCGCTTTGAGCTGATTTGGTTAATTTCTTAGTATTCCTTTCAATGAGAAATCTGAAATCTTGCCATGCCAATATCACTAATTATAAACTGCTAAACTGAGAGAGTAGATTTAACAAGATAGAAGCAAAAAAATATATATAGTTATATTTCAAAAAGCAGACACTTAAGAAATATCTGAAGTTCACATGTTCTTGAGTCCCGTCAAATAATATCTGCAGATATCTTTAAGATTTCTGTAGAGAAAATCTACACCTCTACAGAATATCTGCAGATAATTCTGTAGATATTCTTACGAATTTTATTTTTGCTTGGGACAAAATTCGTCAGAATATTTCGGCAGATTTTCTGACGAATCTCTGACGAATTTCTGTAGATATTCTGCCGATTTTCTGTAGATTTTTTCTACATTCCAGACTTTCCAGACAAGATGTGTCAGAAAGAGATGGAAAAATTTTTCACTGAAGTTTGCAAAATTCAATAGAGTTATTTTTTGTGATATCACGGTGTTTATATAAAATAAAGAATTCTGCGACGCCGTGTTACAAGTAGAGAAAAGTGAAGTGAAAACTTTAAGCAGAGTATCGACCTAAATTTCGTGCTTTTGTATCATTCCATGGGCGATTTTTTAAAAATTAGTATTTTTGCTCGCATCTTTTTACTTATTTAAAATGTTTAATCGGTAATGCTTGTTAAGCAGGGCATACCATTTTCTTTATAACTCCTACAGTTTCTACATAAATCAACAATATTTTTGTGAAGTAATGGACACTATGCCGATTTTCTCGGCAGAAATTCTACCGAAAATCTGTAGATTTTCTGCAGAAATTCTGCCGAAAATCTACAGATTTTCTAGCAGAAATTCAGCAGAAAATCTACAGATTTTCTCTGAATACACTGGAATATACCGTTAAAATTCAAAAAACCTCAGAGTAAAATCGGCAGGTAGAATAGTGATTTGACGGGGTGTTAAAGACGCCTTTCACATTCCAAATTTCAATGTGTCCGATTTTCAGTGCTATCCAACTTTTAGTAAATTACCGTTCAACAAAATATGCACGAATGGATGGACTTACACTTCTTTTGTCCTGAAAGTTGACAGTAATGTAAGACGGCGATGTACGTACATGAATGAGATACAATTAACCCTCTATCAGGTAAGACCGTCTCAAGACGGTCTTAAGAAAAATCACATTTACTGCAATTACAAAGTTTTTATTTATTTAAAAGTACTATAGGGTTCTCGGTAATAGTCTTACTAGCATCATTTGAAAGTTTGAACTCATTTTGACTCTTTGTTTAGTTGCTATCCCCAGTTTTATGTGACAAGTCAGAGAAAAAGCAACCAAAAATATTTGTGCAAATAACTCCTTTTCAATTTGCATAAAAATACCGATTTAAAGTCATATGTCTAAAATTAATTTATTTTTTACTGAAAGTTATGTCGTTCTACTTTGTATATTTTATTTAATAAATTTGAAAAAAGTTAAAATATGAATTTTAGAAGAAAAAAGAGTTTCAAAAATTTTTTATATTTTCTCACCTGGCGCTTAAACTAAAAGACATAATAAGGAATGAATATTTTTCGATTTTATTGAATCATAATTATCCTAGAAAACATTTTCTTACAATTTTTTTTTCGAATATTAAATAAAATATTGTTAGATGGGTTAAGAATTGTAGAAATGATAAAAAATTAACTGAAATGAAACAGAAAAAGTATGCGAAATAATCGAAAAATAAGAACAAATTAGAATTAAGAACTAGCTATAGTCAGACGTATGTTAAAAAGGAAAAGCAAACAAAATACATTGCTTTGCTTTTCATTCCGTAGGGTTTAAAGAAATTGGGGAGACCTAGTTCCCGTAAGGGATGATGGGCCGCATTAGTGATATTTTTGACAGCTCGACTGAAATAAATTAAAATATGTTGCAATGGGAATCAAAAAAAAATATTTCTTGGCATTGAGTTTGTTTTTTTTCTTAATGTTGTTAAGTAAATGAACAAACAGAGAGACCTTTTTTACACAAAACTTAAGATTCGCAAAATTCTACCAAAGTATGATTATTTTGAGGGTGGAGAGTTGAATCGATGGAATATATCACTCTGCCCTAAGAGTTGTAGCAATAAAATTTTATTTTTCTGCGTCTGTCGGACATTAATCTATGCGGCTGCCAAATGTACATATATACATCTCCTGAATAATCAATCAAATTTTACTCGCAATCAGATATAAAATTTGTCACAAAAACATCTGCCATGAAAAGTCCCTGAGTCAGAATAAATTTATTTATTTTGCCGATTGAATTTCAACACCAGAAATCTACCTTTTACGCAATTTTTTCGAACAGAGACAATTAATTGAATTGGGTCAAAATGACCAACGTGGCGTGATGAGTTTTACATGAAATATATATATACAAAGAGTAAATAATCAAAAATGGAATGTCGCAATCGGCATAAATAAATAATGATTTTTAAAAATATGGAACATGCATGGAATGTAATATTAATGCGATTGGATTTGTCATCGTGTGGGGCCGCTTCTTTTTGGGATTCAGAGTTGACGGCGCTGTCGCATATCAAATATAATAAATAAACATATGGCAAGGAGGCAGAATATTGCTGGAGGCTCAGAGTTGGTAAAAGAAAAATAACAGAGAAAACACTTTGTGAACATCCCGTTGGCCATCATCGTGATTCTTGTCACCCAAGGATTTTCTCATTTATTGTGTATTTTCTCTCAGCAATTTTTTAAGATGACTCTCAGAAAAAGACGAGAAAGCTAAATCACATGACAAACACGACAAAAAATTGCATTTTGAAGTGGTTCGAGCCTAATTTATGAGAGTGGAGTGAAAGATATGAAATATTTCATTTCTTTATCAATTTTCAGGTTTAAAAGTTCTTCAGAGTTAAATCGTTATTGATGAATTCTTAAATAAATGTACAGTATTTGATAGTCCTCGCGATCATCATTTCGGATTAGAGAAATTAGATCGACCGATTTAGTCCGCCTGTTGAGTACTGTAAATTGGTCATCTATAAAACTAAAAGTCACATCCTGTGTAACCCTGTGTAAATCACTAAGCACCATATTACCTTATGGTTAATTCGTTTTTCTTAATCTTTTATTTCTTAATACAATTCAAATATTCTTAACAATGTATTAAAGTTGAAGCAAATCAATGATTTGGAACACTTACAATGTAATAATTATTTTGTAAATGTACAAAAAGCAGCTCAATAAAAATATTCTATAACCCTGTATATTTATAGCCGAAGTTTGAAATGGCATTTAGATTTCTTAATAATTCCACTAGGTGTCTCATGTAAACTCTTATTCGAATTTGGAAATGTTTCAAATGTCGCCACGTCAGTTTTATATTTTTTCTTTTTACGGAGTTTTTATTCCTAATTTTCCTCTCTGCCATTTTTTGGTAACCAAACTTTGTTATTAACAAAATTTTAAAATAACAAATAAATACGGAATAAGAGCTGTAATTGGGGCACCACCGAACAAGAGGTCTGCACACTGCGATTTTGGTTCCGTTCAGTAACCTTTCGAAGAGACACACTTGAAGCCTAAAGTTTAAGTTTATGCACTGCGAAGAAAACAGGTGTGCGATTAACTTTTTTTCCTCATAACTTTAACACTTTATAGATGTAAAAATATATCAACATTTTTTAATGTTAATTTTACACCTTTTTAAGGGTAAAATTAACACGAAAAAGGGTAACTTTAACCCATAATACACCTAAAAAGCATAATATTTACACATAGTCCCCGGCGAGTGTCCTTCAAAGTTGAAGCCAATTTCTTACTTTCACATACAAATGCGTATGGGAATTTTTCTGCACTCGTGATCGTTATGCTAAATATTTAAAAAGTGAGAAGTTTTTCCGTATTATAAGATACCTTTCCGTATGGAAGGATAAATATACTAAATTTTTGTTTAAATAAATTTTTTCCTTGGAGCACTGTGAGCTGAGTCCGAGATCAATTTAGGAATTGGCTTCAAATAGCTCCATATAAAAAGGCCAACTTGCCAGGCGCTTGATTTACACCGATTTCGGATCGATACTGCAGGGTAAAATAAACATTTCCGCAATGTTATTTTAACTTTTTCGGATTTCTCTCAGTGTGTGCTCACCGCTTTAGCGCTGATTGTTGTGCCATTTAAAATTTCGATATTCTTGACACTTCAATCGCCTAAAATGTCAACATCAGTGTGTAAACGTTTGCTGCTATAAGTAAATTTTTGTGCATTTTTGTGGAATTTCAGGATGGTAGAACGTTTGAATTGCAATTTTATTAAGATAAATGTCCTTATGATGAACTTGCTCCGTCGATTTAAACTTTCGAACTTCTAACGGGTTTTTGGGTAAGTTCTCTCTGATATACCTTCGAATCGGGAAAGGAAAAACCTCAACCGGAGAGAGCTGTCAAATCGGGAAGGTTATTACTGAACGAGAGGTTTTAGTCTTCAGAGGGCGAGACCTGTATAAATTCATAGATATTGTAGGGATGCTTACTTCGTACCTACTGAAAAAATGATCATCATAGTCCAAGAAGATAGAAATAAAAATCAGTATTCGGTGCTACCCCATGTTCGGTGGTGCCCCAGTTTCCCCAATATATTTTCAAACACTACCCAAGAGAATCTAGCTAAACTTACAGCGCGATGCAACTTTACAGATCTCGTCTATTAGTCTATTAACTTAAGAGATTTGCGATGCAACTTTATGAACGAGATGTCAAATCTCGTAATTTTATTGACAGGCTCTGTTCAGAACGAGATTTTATATGAACGAGATTTGCGATGCAACCCTGAGTGGTGAATTTTATAAAATATGAATTCCAACCTCAAAACGTCTCATAACTATTGGACACTTTCAGAGGTGCCGCAAAGTACGAGATTGTCTGTTTATGGGTGTTTTTCGAGAGAAAAATTTAAGGAATGGTTTTCTTAATACTCATTTTACTAATTTGAAGTTGAGAAATCTTTAATTCGTCAGAATACAATATTTTTTCTTTAAAAATGAAACATATATTTTTTTGAAAATACTATTTTAATTATTTTTCTCAACGCAATCTCAGGCTTTTTCTTCCTCAGCTTGGTAATTGTGCTATCGGTGCAAGTTGTGAGTATATTTCTGCATCTTCTGATCGCATTTCCAAATACAGAATAATCCAAAGACATCGTTGGGGACGAAAAAGACTACACATTTCGGCACTGCATAATTATATCCTATTCCTGATACAATCTTCTGACTTCCAAAGAAATTTTTGTCCAATCCCTAACAGATTATTCTTCAAAATGAATCATCTTTGCAGGAGCATCCTCTTCACCGGTGTTATGTAAAGTTCTTATCCAATCTTTCCGGTGACCTCAGATTCTCCTGTTTTGTTCATCATACTCGTCTTTATGAAAGAATTTCTGATGAAGGGAGTGCAAGCTTTACTTGGAAGTCACTCTCTGCAAAGACAACAAATGCTTCCTGCTAATATTAACTTTCCACTGATTTCTGACTGAAGATCTCTCATTCTGTAAAGAAATGAACATTAGGAAAAACCTAAACTTAACTTTTCATTGTGATTTATAGATCACAAAGAAGTACTACTCACCAGTAAACGAATCTTAAGCATTTTCTTTTGGTCACCGTTTCCTCAGAATGAACTTTTTCACTTAATATTTTCCACTTTTCTACTTTTTTTCCTTCCCGCCTTCTGCTTTCCAAAGAGAAAAATTAGCGCGAAAACTAAATGACACTCATAGCTAGCATGGTAGTCTCGTTCAAATAAACTCACCACATAGACCTTAATCTTGCATACCAAAATCTTATAATTCAAAATTTGACATCTTATCTTATAAGATACGAAAATAAAGTTGCATCGCTCTGTTAGTTAGCTTAAATATTAAATTCATAAACCTTTGACAAATTAATCTTGAAACACCTAAAGCTACCTGAAATTGCCCCAACCTCCCCTTATATTAAACTATTATTGAAGAACATATTTGCATGCATAAATCTGCTTCAACTCTAATAATCATTAATGATTGAAATTCAAAGAATGGATGTTCCAAATTATTTTCAAAGTACTAAATGACTTAATAAAACTAAAGAATCTTATTTAAAACCTTCAACAACCTAATCCATTTAACCAATCTAAATTAATCCCAGTTGTAATTTGTAAGAAAAATTTCCAAATATTTTTCAAATGCGAAAATTTCGTAGAAAATTCAATCCAACTGGTCAAGAAACTAAAGAAAAAAGATGCCGGAATCAATAGGCCATTGGGTTCTTGTGTAAACAAAACATTTGCGACTATGCCTCCATGCCATATAGTATTTTATCAAATTTCAAGGGTGGAATTCGACACTCTGTCAACAACAATTCAGACGAATTTTCTCAACACATTCTAAAACTCTTAGCACAATTGAAACTGTTGGCTCTCCAGGGTCTCCATGGTCCTTCTCAACTTACCCGAAGTACTGAGGGTTGTCGCAAAGAGGAACTAAAAGCGAGAATTACCAATTTGCCAAGTGTTAAAAATACAAAAGTCTATCAATTTCAGTATTCCCTGCAAATGTCTGTTTAACTTTTTTTTTGTAGTTGCTTGTCAGGATAAATTGCTGTTAGGCGAGTTTTCAGCATTTTAAAACCAATTTTTGTGCAACCACTCGACGAGGAATTATGTACATCCGCTGGATTTTTTTGTGCTTACCCACCAATGGATCCATTCTGAAAATTTGTGCCAGTATTTAAAAGTTGTCATGGGGAGGCACCCCAGCATGGAAAACAATGCATTTCTGCGAATGGGCCATTGAAATGGGCGAAAATGCATTTGGAGAGAAATAAATACCGGGAGCTATAGAACAAAAACCAAAAGGAATTACGAGGGAAACGAATTGTTACAGAAAAAATGTCTAATATCCCACTGTGAGTTGAGTTGGCAAATTCATCTCTAAATTCTCTACATAAGTGACATTCTGTTCAATTGAGAGAATTACTAAGTGGAAAAAATGAAAAAAGAATAATAGAAATGAAGAGACGTAAGAAGTACTTCTAATAAGTGGAGGTGGTTTAATCTGTTTTAAAGTAATCAATAAAGTGAGAATTTCGCGAGCTTTTAATTCAATATCAATTGTACTTACGTACAAATGTAAAGAATCGTCAAATCAAATTGTCAATAATGACTAAAGGTCCAAATATAGCCAGATTGATCCTCAAAAATATATAATTTTATTTTGACAATTTATTTTTGAGCAATTGTTATTGAAAAGTGCTTTTGGGGAATTTCATAGCGCAATATTGAGAATTATGGTCAACAGATTTTCTTATTGAATTTTTATTAAAATTCAAAGATGATTTCTAAAGGTAAGTACCTGGCGGTCTTTGAAGGGTTCAATTTTTTTATCGAGAGGTTTTGGGCCCAGTTATAACATACTAAAATTTCGGATCAATCTATGCCATAAGGGCTGTCTTAATGAGAAAACAAAATTTGGTGGTATTCTAAAATGGGAACCAACTTCTAGCCATAGGGGAAACTGGGACACCACCAAACACAAGGTAGCACCAAACACTAATTTTTCTTAAACTTCTTAGACTATCTCGACCATTTCTTTAGTAGACATGCATCCCTATAATGTCTTTAAATTTCTATAAGTCTTGTCATCTGAAGTCGAATATTTGATTAAATAATTACAGTGTTTGGTGCTACCCCATGTTTGGTGATAACCCAGTTTCCCCTATATCAACTTAACCTTTGTCAAAAAAGTTTGTTGCGTCGGTATCTCTTTCCGTTCTCTCTTTAGAAGTGATTATAAAACGGACAGACGGAATGGGACGGACAGGCTAGCCACGAAAACTGATTTATAGTGTAATCAGTATGAGTGTTAAAACGAATAGATTTAAAATTTGCCCTCGATCTGATGAGGTCGGATTTCGCCTCAGACCACAAAAGCCGAGATGGTGTGAAATCTCAGATAATTCTAAGATTATGTGGTAATTTTCCTCTAAAATACTGCATAGGGTAAATGTCCTAATTCAAAACCATTTCCATACGCTTCAACCCTTTAACGACGAGACAGTTTTCTCGAACCGAAAATCAGCAATAAAAATGAAACCGATATACAAAATCAGTTAAAGGTCTTACATCTAGCCTTGGAAAATCCAACAGAGTCTTATTCGGTGTATTTTTTACACCTATGTGCGATAGAAACAAAAATAGCCCAAAAATTTAAGTAATTTTTCTGACAGTACCAATGAATGATAATTTTCACTTTAATTATTATTAATCGTATCGAGATATATTCATTACAAAGGTAATCATTTGTACCATGTCCATATCCCGTGTTAGAAGAATCTGCTAGTCCGTTTGTAAGCTCGCCCAGGAGCGCCTTCCCCGTATTGTGGATGCTTCTTCCATGCTCCCGGAGTTGTTGGGCGTAGGCGGTGCATTATATTACGTTATTAACATATGAAAATTGTCTAAATTAGACATTCGGATCTTTGCACCGGGCGGGACTCGAACTCACAACAGTAAGTCGAGCCGGGGAATCGACTTTAATTCACCGGGGATTCACTTTAATGAAAAATATTATGTTTGAGTATTATAGTTTCTTTTTCTAAAATGACTTTGCCTAAAAAGAAATTGAAAGTATAAAAAATAATTAATATTAATTTTCATTATGACAATTTAAAAATTCGTCATTTTTAAGCTTTAAAATGTACAATTTTGCAAATAGCTTGAGACTTTCAAAAATATTCTAGATTCCTCCAACCTTCTACTTTGCAATTACGTACAAACATAAGAAAAAAATTACTTTAGGTAGTCAGGAAAAATTATTTTCTTTATGGGACACTGGTGTTCCAATCGTCCTTGAAGGGTTAAATTTGACAGAAGATTCATCACATTAAGTTCATATTTTTTCTGAAGAGAATTTCATAAATTTGCTCCTTGACTCTTCTAGAATGTTACTGTTTAGTGAAAATTCTTTAGATATAATTTGAAAACTTCTTAAATACAAGAAAAATATGCGAGCGTAAAATGCTTCTATTGGAAACATATTAATCCAAATGGAGACAAGGGAAATTTTCTAATTGGAGACAAACAGTGTAAGTGAAACCGCGACGTAAGGCTTCCGAGACTTTGTCGAGTTGCTCCTGAGTGCAGGATTTGTTCTTATTCCTGGTCTTTCCTCCTTTCTCATCTAAAACAATAAGAAAATCTCTCCAAAAAAAACATATTTCCGGGATTTCCTATTGAAGCATTTGCAGACTCTTCAGAAAAACCCTTTTTGTTCACAAAATAGGTAATTATTTCATTTGAAAACTTCACGTACCGTTAACAATAAAGATTAGCACTTAATTTAACTAAAATTAGCCAGAAATATGACATAAATGTTAAACAAAACGAATAAACAACAGTCACTTTATTGTGTTTTTTATTGGAAAACATGGTCGATCGATGAAAAATTCAATGGTGAAAAGGAAGGTACACTTTTAATTTTTCTGAGAAATTAACAAATTAAAGTTGTGAATATGAATGGATTTTCGCTTTATTTGAGGTAAAATTAACTAAATAATGAAACTGTGGTATAGAAAATATATAAATATAACAATTTAGTACTGTATTTATCATGAAAAAAATTATGTTTCCTTTTGGAGTAGCGAAAAAATTCCATTTGGAGCAGGTTTTTGAATTAGCTTAATTTACCCTATACTTAACCAAGATGCAGTTTAAATATTAAAAAAATAAAAACATTTTTCATGCTAAAACACAATTTTGTTGAGTTTGATGTTATTCAAGTGGACAATTATTGTAATATTAATGTTAAAGTGAGTTGATATCTCACTTTATTTTGCTTCCAGATATGATAAAAAAAAATGAACAAAAACTGAAAAGTTATTTTTCGTTAAAATATGACAACCTTGGTGGTAGGGGAGTAAATTTCCAAGCATGGAAAATCTCTTTTTCCGTAGAGTTGAAGCAATAAAAAATCATTTATTTGAATCTCATTTGATTGGCATTTCCCAAGGAGTATTTCCCATTTTCGTTTAGTGCTCAAATCCTCATGGGTTTTAGCACGATGTGAGTTTATGGAATTCAGTCGGTTGGTGCTAGCAAACCCCTCGCTAGTTCGCAAGCACTATCGGATGGAAATCAAAGTGATACTTCTCTATCTGCCGAGAGAGAACATTTCAATTGAAAAACACAATGATGGAATTTCTTATTCAACTCACAGGATAAGGGGTTTTCTCTGCTTTTTTTTGCGTCTCAGCTTTCCATTCCATTTGAAGGAGCAATTGAGGGCCTTTTATTGTGTTATTTAAAATTAATCCACACAAGCAGAAAGATGTTTTCCACGATGGTGTATTCTTTTTACATCCCTTTTGTTTCTTCCCTTTTTCAGCAAAATTTCGCGCGCCTGCATCGAAAACCTAAACGAGGATTCCGAAGGGATGGGCTGCATAAAGAGCTCCTCTAAGGCACTAGACGGCACTTTCTTTGTTCGTGATTTGTTTCCTCAATGAATTCTCGCCTTTCTTGAACCGCCAGACCTATATACGATGTATTTGGCTTGGCTCCCAGCCCCCTCATCATTATCATTATCGCCATAATTTCGCTTTATTGAGGCATCGTGTTCCGCCAAAGGGGGGTGGCCTCAATGGGTGGGCGAGTCCCTCTGCATGAACAGAATGTCACTGTTGAGCCAGCAATAACATGGCACAATCATTCGCTTTCAGAGGAAAATGCCAATGCTATTTCTCACTCTTGTTACAATTTCGGGGGAAAATTCAAATTCACCCATTTGAGCAAACGTCACACAAAAGCAAATTTTCGTAATGACGGAATGTGATTAAGGCGCATACAAATTTTGGAATTTCATGCCATTCAAGGGTGGATTTTGCTTGGGATTTTAGGTGAGGGAGAAGATAAAAACAATGACTGTGATTTAACATATTACGATGGAAGCATACTAAATTGATTCCATAGCATGTTGGTCCTCCTTCCCATCTTATGCTAATTCTCCAGCAAATAGTTGGAATGACGGAGATTTTGCGACAAGCTCCTAAGCGCTCGATGTGCGATGAAACTTCTGGATTTCCCAGCTATTGCGTATTGTTTCATTTTTTTTTTAATTATAAAGATTTGTATATCAATTATAATATGTGAATTTTAAAAGAGGTTTGATGTCATTAAAACATATTTGTTGTGATAGTTAAGATTCTTTATTGGGACCTAGGGATCCTCGCAAAACTCACGTCTTGAAAAATGTTTCAAGTGGCCGAAATAAATTGCTCGACGCGATTCTTTACCTTGAATTCGAATTCATATTCCAATTTGCACACATTCAAAATTCCGAGTTGTAAGTACCTAGAATTACAATCAATCTAAGGTCTCTTAAAAATAATCTCAACTACCCTAAGCTTATCTCGGATTATCATTAATCAATGTCCATTCTAAATAGTTTCAATGCAAGAGACTATGAATACAAAAAAAAAGTTTATAGATATGAACTTGAGATAGAATCCGGTTAATTTCGGCATACCTAGTAAAGATCGGGATAAATTTAGGTGAAATAAACAGAGGTAGGGAAAACTGGGGCACCACCAAACACGGGGTACCACCAAACACTAATTTTTATTTCTAAACTACTTGGACTATCTCGACCATTCCTTCAGTAGACAAGCATTCCTATAGTGCCCATAAATTCATATAGGTCTTATCCTCTGAAGACTAAAAATTTTCCGAAACTAAAAATTTCCCTTTGTCTCAAAGGACGAAACTAAAAATTTCCCGAAACAGAAAATTGCCCTTTGTCCCAAAGGACAAAACTAAAAATTTCCAGAACAGAGAAAATGTCCCTTTGCCCCAAAGGACCAAATTAAAAATTTCCCAAAACAGAGAAAATGTCCCTTTGTCCCAAAGGAAGAAACTAAAAATTTCCCAAAACACAGAAAATTTCCCTTTGTCTCAAAGGACGAAACTAAAAATTTCCCGAAACAGAAAATTGCCCTTTGTCCCAAAGGACAAAACTAAAAATTTCCAAAACTGAGAAAATGTCCCTTTGCCCCAAAGGACCAAATTAAAAATTTCCCAAAACAGAGAAAATGTCCCTTTGTCCCAAAGGACGAAACTAAAAATTTCCCAAAACAGAGAAAATTTCCCTTTGTCCCAAAGGACGAAACTAAAAATTTCCCAAAACACAGAAAATTTCCATTTGCCCAAAATGACGAAAATAAAAAGTTCCCAAAACACAGAAAATTTCCATTTGCCCAAAATGACGAAACCAAAAAGTTCCCAAAACACAGCAAATTTCCCTTTGTCCCAAAAGACGAAACTAAAAATTTCCCAAAATACAGAAAATTTTCCTTTGCCCTGAAGGACGAACCTAGGAACTTCAAAAAACACAATTGCAATATCATTATTTTATTTAATAAAATATACTTGTTTAAAATATATGAAAGATAAGATTTCCAAAGACAAAGTTTCCAAAAAACAAAAATTACCGAAGACAAAGATTCCAAAAACAAACTGGGAAAAACAAAAGTATAAAAAGCAAAATGGAAAAAACAAAGATTCCGCAAACCGTCTCTTACCATAGCAACAACATATTACAAATATTTCATCGAAATCCTAAATGAGGATTTCAGGATATTCTACCTTGAATTTTCAAAAATTTATTTTTCGATATAAAAGTGTTTTCCATGGTTCCTGAATAATAAGGTCAAACAAATCGATTTTGTGTCGTTGACCAAATCTACAGACAATCTATCCACTTAAACATATACCACAAAAAATTTCAGAAACCTACCCGAAGTAGTTTTGAAGATATAGATACGAGAGTAAAAGGGTTTTATTCTCTTATTTTTAAATGGAAGTAAGTTTTATCACAAGTTTTTTGCCCTCCTAATTGAGGTAACCCTCTAAATCAAATTTAAAATAAATAAATTAAATTTTCGTCGAATAAAGTTTTGATGTTCTACAGAGAGTTGTAGTATCACGAGGTCTTTCCAAATTACTAAAGTTCATCCAATTTTGATTGTTAGAAATTGAGTTATGTCTAGGGTCGGAGGAACGTCTGTTCGACAGGGAACCCTATTGACACTTTTGTCAAAATGTTGAAAATTATTTAATGTATCTAAAAAAATATAAGTAATATAACGTTTTTTCTGTAATATCCCTTTTACTATAAACAGAGATGTTCAAATTTCGTATCCTAAATGGTACAGAGTAGGGTGTCAATAGGTGCTGACACGAGTTCTTAAAGTGTCAATAGACGTTCCTTTCACCCTATTAGGATTTTTTTTACTTATTTATTTTAGAGGTCAGGATTTCGAAATAGTCACAAGAGGTCATTTTCTTGACAAATACTTTTATACTTGGCTTCAACATACGAAAATTTAAAACCGTTACACTGCCACAGCAGGGAGGTAAAGAATATAACTCTCACATCATCATCGGATGTCGTTTACTTATTAATAAACTTTGCCGAATGCAATCGATATCTCTTTTCGTTCTCTCTCTACAAACTTTTGTACTACGGAGAAATTTGCGGACGGACCAGCGAGAAAAATCGATTTTAAGGGCGTTTTTTATTCGCGATCTATATAAGTGTCAAGTCGTACATACAAAGTTTGGGCTCAATTCGACGAGGTTGGATTTTACCTTGGGCCATAGAATATTAGCTAAATGGATATGAACCGGAGCCATCGATACTATTAAAATGAATTCAAACACTTTCTGTGTCTATAAGGCTGTAGGTGCGAGTTAACATAATTGGCATCAGCACAACCCTTTCCCACCCTTAATAATAATACCTTAAACACTGCAATCAACATTTTAAAGTTTCATAATTTAAAATGCTTCATAGCAAACTCTTATGAAAATACTGTTGAGATTCTTTCTTCATTTTTGCTACTCCCAACTCCCAACTCAGATTCCAGAAAGTATGGGATTAAACAAAGGGTTTTATGCTACCATTAAACTCCTTATTCTTGCGTTCACATCCCCATAGTTCTTGGTATGATTTGCAAAAGAGAAAAGTTTTATTGGAAAACTTTACTGAAGCTTGGCGCAAAAATCCATTGCGATGAATAATCTCCTCTGGTGTGCATTATTCATTGATGGTCCATAAGAGATGACATGCCAATTGATTCTTCACCATGACTGGATCTCCAAACATTGGACTGGAATCCTGTTATGCTTCATTGTCACTCTCGGTGGTTGGACTTTTTGTTCTTGAAATGCGTAGGAACGTTGAAATTGCAAGCGGTACATCATAAAGGGCCCCGGCTGCTAAATCAACTACCCGGCCATTGTCTCTGTGTGATAATGCATGAATGGTTTGGACTCTGTGTGGTTTTTTGGCGTGTCTGCACAATTGTCATCATGCCAGAAATATATATGCTCTGTCGAAGACAATAATTGTGGTCTCGCGGTCAAGACAACTAAATAACGCGTTCTGGTAGGATGAAGGCCCTTTTGGGAGGTTAAAGGCACCACAAGACTGACTTTCTTCAGTCTCTGTCAAGACTAACCATTTGCATATTTTCATTCCTTGCTGGTACATTTGTTCCGTTTTTGGTTGGAAAAACAAATAAAAATGTCACAATGCTGAATTGATATTTTAAGTCAATCCGGAGAAATTTATGTTGAATATTTTTCATGTTTGTCTTCTTCGTTGACTTTGCAAGTTTCTTCCCCTTTTCACGAACTCACCCAGATAAGGAGGGCATCCACTTGAAAGCTTTCTAGAAATACATTTCATGTTACTTTCCGAAAATTTAAATTGCAAAAAAAGAATTTATAGCATAGATGTGGGTGATGTTCTTCACCACATTTTACGCAAATCACCACGATACTGCAAGATGCTACAGAGTGCACCTTTTACTGGCATTCCTAACACTTGCAATAAAGTGTCCTATGTAATTTTACAATTCTCTATTGCAGAATTTTTCGTGAAAAACTCAATAACTAAAGTCTGTACATGACACTGGCAAATGTTGGTATTTCTGCTGCAAAAGGGTAAAATTTCAATCAAAACTTTATGTCCCAAAAATATTTCCTCTTGTTATTTTACTTTTTTGTGGTGTGAGAGAGAGTGCCGTATCAAAGGACTATTTGGACAATTGCTCTCTCAGTCCATTTTCCACATTGAGTTGAGGAAGTGGCGGAAAAAGAGCCACTTCAATACAAATCCCTATTTCTGCCATTGCTGCTGAATACTCTGGGAAATCCCTCTGTTCACCAGCACTGAGCTAAATCGAACCGGAAACGATGAAAATCGTCGAGGTTTGTTCAACTACGGCAATTGAGTCCAACCCCTTTGTTGGGGCAGAGGTTTGGGGATTGAACATTGATGAACACAAAGCAAAATCAAAACTGGGCAGAGAGTGGCAGCTTTAGCTGCAAACCTCAATAATATATTCCATGCTGTAGAACGTGCCTGTAGTGGAATTAGCCCTAGGGAGAACGAACCAAAGGACCTCAATTGGTTTCGGGCGGGTGTGATGCGTTGTTTGGGGTTCAAGAGAGGATGAGAATTTCTGGTTTAAATTGTACCCACAACAGCATCAACACCCTGCAAAATACCAAAATGGGACTCTGGTGGCATTTGTGTCTCAACTGCAAAAATCTACTCTCAATTCTCAGAAAAAAGGGATGCTTTCAAGCCTCAAAATATCGCACTAGAAAGGGGTTGAAGTACCCCCGATTTCCAGAAAATACACTCTGAGCCAAATAAATTTTTATGCTTATGGCTCACACACTCCCCCAAAAAACAAATTTCTCTTCGGACGATTGGATTGTGATTTTCCCACCCCCATATAGTCTTTTCCGGACACTTTCCCAAGGGGCCAAGAGCACAACTTTCAGCACAGCATTCACTTGAACTTATTGAATTTGTTAAAAGTGATCGAGTTTAGTAAAATTGTGATTGGATTATCTACTATCGACTTTGATGCAATAAATTCAATATCAGTAAAAATTTTAATACTATGCTATTAGGCAAATTTTGATTTTAATTCGATTTACGTACGATTAAATAAATTAAATTGCCCTATTAATTTTAACTTTGACGTAACTATTAGCAAAGTAATTAAATTTATTTAAAATTTATTCATTTATTATTTGGAACGAATTGTGAGTAATTTGCTGGATATCAAAAACCTTTGCAATTAGTTTGATAAAATTGGAACAGTTATCGAAATAGTGATCAAGTGGATCAAGCATAGTTTTGATTTAATAATTTTCATGCAAATTGAAAATCCTATTAAATCTCCTGAAAATTAGTTCAGAACAGATTATGCCCTTAACTATATCAAAAATTCAATTTTGATCAATAAATTAGTAAATTTAGTTAGAAAGAAACTCATTTGAACAGCAAAATAATTGAATTAATAAGTTGAAAATTCACACTTTGATTGTCAAAAAATCAACCTTGGTTTGTGTGACTATAAATCAAAATCAAAATTCAAAATTCAACTTGCTGTACAAAATGTTGTCAAATTTATTTCGATTATAAGAAAAAACAGATAGCGAAAAACAAAGCATTAAGCTAGAGCTACCCGCAAGCAATTCATATTTTGAACAACTGTGTAAACCTAATTTTACCGAATCAAAATGATTTGTTTCGCCTCTGGCATACCTTTCAGGTCAGTAAAATTTCATAAAGTCAAAATTCATATCCTTTCCTTTCTTAGAAGTTTTGCATATGTCTATTCTACTCCTTCGCACTCTTCTTCTTCTTTTGAACATCACACTAAATGAAATTTAGCTCAGTCGAATTTCGAGTGCGAAAGTCTGAAATAGACATATGCAAAATTCGTGAGAATGAAAGGGACGCGAATTTTGATTTCATGAAATTTTACCGATCTAAAAGATGTGCTAGGGCAATTGGAGTATCAAAAACCAAATTTGACATGTATTCTGTTTAATATTTTAAAATCAGTGAAATTCACACGTAAGTGAAGACAGGGGGATAATAAAAAGTTTTTAATTTTCTGTGAAAACAATAAAATATAATTCAGATCCATTTATTATAAAATATAGTTTTTTTTACAAACGCAATTTAATGTTTTTAATTTACTTACCGCGTGAAAAATCTTTACAATTATTTGTTTATTATTGAAAATGGTGTACAAATATTAATTTCTTATACCCAAGTAGTAAAATCTAACGTAAATTAATTAACCTGAGCTTTGAGATAACTGAGTATCGACTTATGTATTAGGTGAAGAACACATCCTCTATCATCTCAACAATATTCACTTCCTTCACTTTACTCTGGCAAAAGAATGCAGCACATGATTTTCAAATAGTTGCATTTATTAACTGTAAAGTAGTAGACTCCAATTTTTAGCAAGTCTGCGTATTAAATTAGTCACATCTGGACTTCTTGGAGAAATGGACAAGATAGGACATAAGGTTTTCTGACTGAGAACCTCTTCACAGCCATTTTAAAGCCAAGCTTTGCAAATATTGTCTATCTTATCTTATTTTGTGCTAGGTGCATCAAACGCATTTGTCGAGCTTGTCAAAAGACCATGTGAAGTAAATTCTGGGTCTGGGTTATTTTTCTGTGCAGGTCTTCATCTCAATATTAAAAGGGTACACTTTTTTAAACTTTATTTTGAATTAATGAAAAGTACTTCATAAGTCACTGTGACGTTGGCACTTCGACATTAAGTTTAAATCATTTTATATATCCATTCCTTACCATGGTATTATACGTCATACGCAAATTGAGTGATTTTAGATGATTTATTCTGGGCAATTTTTTTCTGAAGTGGTGTCGGGAATGGATTTTTAGTAACTTTAGTTTTACAATTAGGGGACTGTTGGCATGATTCGCATAGAGTGAACCTTCAAACAACGCAAATTTTCTCTTTGTTTACAAAGAGCTAGTTCGTCATTTCTTAGCCATAAGATTGATCATAATTAAGCTCATGAAATGACATGAGAAATGGTAGGTCAGCTCTTTGCAAATAAAGAGAAAATTCGCATCTTTTGAAGGTTCACTCTGTGCGAACCATGCCTACATTCTCCTACTTGGAAAAAATGGGAAAACTAATCCGACCGATATGAAAATACATTTTGTTATTGTTTTCTTGCTTCTCAGAAAATCATGCAAAATTTTTGCTTAAAATGGCGGACGAAAAATACGACATCCCGTCGAATTTGTTATTGGCCTCTTTCCTGATTTGAATTCTAGTTGCCAATTTGTTTTCTTGGGTAGGTACTTTATCTAAATCAATAGAGTTTGCAATGAATTGATGCAAAGAATTTAAATTCAGTGACCGTTAAGACGTGTGTTTGACAGGGGCTCCCCGCGCCCCCATAATACATAAAAAAAAATTTCTTTTCAAAAAATTCATCTATTAATCTGTAGGACACTAATCCCAAAATATGAACATTCTATCTCAAGTATTTCAGGTTACATTGACTGAATGGGTTAATCTCAAATTACTCAAATTTCAGTCATTGTTGCCGACGTAGCAAAAGACTTTTTATAGGGGCTTCAGACCTGAGGTTTATGTCCTAGACGCACTTACGACTTAAGCCGAGAGAGGACTTAGTGGAAAATAGTGGAAATGTAGTTTGACCATTATTTCTAATAAAATTACACTAAGCCGTCTCTCGGCTAATCCTCAGGTCTGTCAAGGCCCTTAGCCATATGGCTTAAATCCTCTAATTCTTTCTTAGGCAATATTTTTGAAAAAAATGTTGCTTTGGATTGGATATTAAGGGCAACTTATCCACTAGATTTTGAAAACTTAACAGAATTGTTTGTTATTTAGAATTCTGAGGCCTTCGGTAACTGAGCTAAACCTCCAGTCTGAAGCCGGTATTATATCTTCGTTACTTATTGACAAGGCTCTGTCATATAGTATACTACTTGGGTTAGTTAGTATCTTCATAATGTCTTTTCTTTCCCTAGCTAGTGCATTCTCTCTGATCTTCTGATAATTGTTTCTTAGTTTTTATCATTAATTTATTTTGATTATTTCTCAATTAAAATTTGTGCTCTATCTGAAAATAAATTTTGTTTTTTTTAGTTTTTCAACTCAGTTAGATGTCAAAATGTTTCACTTAGCGGGTTGATTGAGGGAAAAGACAGCAAACAAACAATATTTGATGATGACTCAAGTTAAATCCAGAAACACTGTGGATGCTCTCTAGTGGATTCTAAAAACCAACCCGACGAGGTGGTTCCATTGTTTGCCATGCAGCTTTGTCATGTGCAAGAGAGGATCTGGGAGGTTTCATCCATCTAAAGTTGATGGCTCACAGTTGCGGAGTAGCAACTTTTCACTGCATGCACAATAAATTATTATCTGTGTTTGGTGGCTGAGCACTAGACAACAGATAAACGAAGGTCCCATGGATGTTGGGAAAAAACAGACTGAGCATAATCAATCATCTAGCATCTAGAAAGTGGTTTTGTCCTCTAAAAAGGACACTCTATTCATGTTCCTTCCATTTTAGGATTTTGTCCATGAAATTGGCCCTTTTCACTGTTATTCCTTGAAACACTCTCTTGAGAGAGTTCTTCGCTGACCCAGTAAAGAGGATGAGCAATCAATGAATGTGTTAATCATTTTCTTAATGTTCTTCTCAACATTCTCATAAATAATGAATGAAAAGACACAAAATTTCTCAGATTTCTCGCTTCACTGAATTAAAGCGATTTTATCTTCCTTGGCGTCTTTTCTAAGCCATTCTCTCTCCATGGACTTACGCTCCCTGGACAGTGTTTCTCCACAAAGAAAAAAAAAGGAACGAGGTGAAAAGGTATAAGAGTAATTCCACAAAATACAAACAGAGAAATGAAGAACGCTAATATTGCTTGAGATGGAGAAAAGCTGCTCTCAAATGCAAAACTAATCGCTTTAAATTTTTTTTTGCCCACTTCTTGTATAATTCATTCCATCCTGTGCTTGAGAAAAAGGCCTCAAGAGGTTATTTCGTGGTTTTCTTCTTGAGGTCTTGAACTATAAATTCTGACTGTGGTATCTCAGCCAATGTGTGCGTGTTACTAAAAAAAAACGTCTGCATAAAATTGCATCGTATGGAATAAATTAAACCTGGAGAGCCCAATTGAATAATAGCCATGATTTTCAAAAACGAAATTTACTACTCCTCTCATTTTTTAATTATTTTATCCCTTACCTCTCCTATACAGATCCAGTCTTGCCAATGAATTTCTCCCTTTCGACATTTGCTTACTGCACTATCCATCAGCTCCCACTTTAATTCTCAATCGGAAAGAGGTGTGAGTCTGTGTAAGAAAAGAACTCTGACGAAGTATTATATGGTTTTAAATTCCAATGAGTTTTGTGGTTAATTTCATTGGTTTTCTTGCCCCCGCTTGCAAATATAAATTATTTCCCTGTAGTGTCATTCAGGCGGCAAATAAAAGAAAAACAAAACTAAATTTATGCTGCATTTGTGAGATTTCTCCTCTTCAAATTGCACTAATTTCTTATATTATCCAGTCGGTATAACTTGTAATCAGACAAAATTGATATTTCACGAAAGATTCACCAAAAACCACAGAAATTGGAGTGTGATTGGAGCAGGAAAAAGCTGATGGGTAACCTTAGAGTTCTCCCTTTCGTGTCCAGTAATGCCTCTATCTTAGCTCTGAATTCTGGTGAAACATAATATTCCTGGACTAGAAATGAATTTGAGAACAAAATTCGCCGGCAAGATTATGAAATATGTTCTTTTTTGCATAAATATTCTTCAAAAGAATTTGATTAAAATGGTAAGAAAAGTTTTCCTCTCTCAGTTTTCGTCTTTTCGTTCCTCTGTATAGGTATTAAATCTCTCTACAAATAGTCACAGCTAGTGTTATTGAGTAAGAAGTAGAAATTTGTAATGAATTAATTATTTGAATATTTAAAAAAATGAGGCTAAAAAAATAGGAAATAATAAAACAGATAACATTGAAATTTAATTAAAATAATTAAAAAGCTTCCAAGAATACCTAAGGAAAGTCTTGCAGACTTCACACATTCACTGGCTTCGAACAGTTCATATTTTTCCCGTATTCCTCTAATGAGTCTGAGTTTTTTCATGAAATGTGTGACTTCCCAAGTAGCAAAATAGCTGCCTTATAGAACCAAGTATTAAACAAGTCTTTTAGTGCACTTTTAAAAGACTTAAAGTGAGAATTTTCTGTTGAAATTCCTATAGAAGCTCTTAAGTTCCTTGAGAGTGCGCCACTTGACTTATAGTAATCTCAATGATGGAATCAAGTGCGTTATAAGCAAATAAAAAGATTTTTGGTTCTATAGTGTCTTACTTAAGGAATTCTACAAGATTATATTAAGAAAAAATTGCTTCTTGGGTTATGACTAACTATTAAAATATATTTCCAATAAGTCAGATTGATTAACGGAAAATGCGAAGTGTTTGAAGCCGGAGTATGTACGAAGCCTGAGAAACCCAATAAACATTTCTGGTCAAAAATTGGACAAAATGTCGAAAAACGAGGTCAAGAAATGGGCGAAAACTGGGCACACGCTGGGCAGATTGTCGAAAATGGGGAATAATCTGTCGACATATGGTCGACATCGCTGTCGACAATATTTCGAAATTTTTTCCCCAAATATTTTCCAATATTTGTCCAGTCCACAAAAGTCAAAATAAATTCCACAGTGAGTTGCCAGCTGTGAAAAATATATTCCACATACAAAATGGATATTCCTCTGGCAACCACGTCAAGTGACAAATAATTCCATCTCCCAAAATGAATGGAAAATATGATTCCTTTATCGCAGGAATACAATGACTTTTATATTTAATTAGAAATTGCAGCATTGCTTTTCCGATAGAGAATTGTGTGAGGAATCATATAGTTTCACGCCTCACACGAATAATAATTATTTCTCTGAAAAAATCAACTTGAAAAATTAAATTATTTTTATTATTTTTCTAATTCCATCCAAATAATTCTATATTTTTTGTTGAGTCATAAAAAGTATAAAATAAAATTTTGGAGCAAGCAGAAGACGAGAAAAAATAGTTTAAATTTTCCTCTTTATTTCATTTACTTAAAATATCGCCATTTGCAGAAAAAGTACGGAATGCGTATTTTTTACACGGTATAATAATCGCGTATAGTTGGGGTAAAATATGTAAAAAGGGTAATATTTCAATAATTTATTATTTTTAGTTTCATATTGTAGATCTTTCCTCAAAACTAAATAATAAGCAAATATTCATTTTAATTGTTCTATTTCAAAAAAATGTTTCATCATATCTTAATCCAATATTTTATATAAATCATTTTTGTAAATTTTTTTGATTTCTTTTACGAACTTTTCATAATAATTTTTTTTATTTAAATTTGTAAGATAATTTGTAACTTGGACGTTACCGAAAGTTCACAAATTTTTACATAAATTTACCTAATCTAAATTCTACCTATGTAGTGTTGGCAGAAAAATGATCATAAAATTCTAAATCTAAAACGAAACGGTATTTGTTAGTCTTTAAACACCCAATATAGTGAGATATGTTAAAACAGTAATTGTTATCTGGCAAACATATAGAATACCTACGATATAAGACAAAGCGGTGACAATTAATCTGGATTATCGGTAATTATAAAACAATATACGGACTTTGAGTCTATAAACGTCCAGAATGGGGCTATTTTAAGTTGTGTGGCTATATTGTTATATCAGTATTCCGCTTATTTCTCAATGAAGCTGGCCCTTTCTTACAATTATTTTATTTAGATCTACAATTATTTTGTGTATCCAAATTGCATCATATTAAAACCCAATTTCCGCCAGATGACGCAAAACGATGATTGTTAACACTGAAACTGTGTAGAATACTCGTGACATAGGAGAAAACGGGGACTATTTATAAACGCCCAAAATACATATCGACGGCTCCATTCCATAAGTCGACTTAAAATTATATTACTCCGAGAGATATGTTGTTTCTGGGACTGAGATCTACAACTGGCGAAAATTTGGTGATCATCCGGTGTTCGGGTAACGAGATATTCAATTTTTCGAAAAAAAAATTACACAAGCAGCATAGGAAATCGCCAACTTCAAATGGCTCTCCTGAAAAGTTGTCATTCTGAGATAGCATAGTATAGAATAGAAGCGTCGATATTAGGTAGGGCAAAACGGGGATTGCCCTGGAAAGTGTGTAGACTAAGATTAAGATTTGGGATTTATCTATGGGTCGGCTAAAACCTTTTATCGCATCCGGGCCACTTATTTGGGCCCATTACTCCATTCTATCTTAACCCCGAAGGCGGTCCTCCAGCTCCATATCTCGGCTTCTGTATGCTTTATTGGGAAAAATCTTTTATTCCTCCCTTCTATTCCCTCCGTTCCTTCCTTCCTTCAGGTCCCACGTTCGGGGCAAGGACTATGTCCCACACTCCCCTGTGTTCTCCGGTGAGAACACTCCCACGGAGGTTGAGATGGGAATTTGGGAGAGGTGGATGTGGCAGAGGTTACTCCGGAAAGCTCAGCATTGGGCTTGGTGTTCTTGGGGGCTCCCGGTGGCTTCAGTGGCTTCAATGCTTGGTGGTGATGATGGTGTTGCTGCTGGGGATTGGGCTGGTGGAGATGGGCGAGGTGATTGATGTTGCCTCCTCGGCGGTCAGTGGTGAAAGAGGCCGATTGGCGCTCTTTTTCTTATCAGCTGCTACTGATTTTTCTACCTCCTCTCCTCGTCGCTAGCGCCCTCGTCGCCTCAGCAGGGCAACACACTCCACAGTTTTAAATTTAAATATGTTGCGCTCGCAACACACACCCCGGGGTCACCAAAAAAAAAGAGAAAAAAAAAGATTTCGAACCCCCCAGGGGGCAATAAGCCACAATCTCAAAAAAAAAACAAAATATAACAAATCTCATTAATAACAATAACAATTAATAAGTAGTAGAGCAAAACAAAATGAGTAGTATTAGAGAGTAACAATTTCGAGAGAAAAAAATAAAATTTAGAATTAATAGTTATAAGTCAAAAATGTTAAGGATTTCGCATCGATAGGCCGACCTAATTATTAGCGCCAGCGAAATAACTTAACTATAAGTTTAAAGTGTGTGTAAATACTTTCAAAAGAATAAGATATTATTACTAAGGACCACCCCATTTCGATCACCAAGGCGGATCATTAATATACATGATCTAATAGGGAATTACTCTACACGAATGGTCACGATTTTATCCCCCCAAATCTCCCGCCTCAGCACCATTATAATCCGATCAGGATTTCAGCTATTCCGCTGAAGAGCATTCCGCGTAAAAATGTAGAAGCGGGAAGGAGAGTCTCAGCCGAATTACAATGTTGGGGAAAGAGAAATCCTGAAGGGCAAAGAGAAAACCCCTTTTTCCACCGACACTGCCCTATTGCCTCGAATATTGAACATGATAAAATTTTACTCGAGAAACTACATCCCGATCAGAAAAATGTGGCTGCCTCTAACTGCAGAGAAATGGGAAACAAATCGCGACCGAATTCAGTGCATCCCAATCGAAAAAAAAAGTAAAATAAAATAGATAATCGAATTAAGGTGTCCGAAATTATATGTGACGTCAAAACTGACGAAGGAGAAAAATAATTAAAGTATTGGCCAATAAAAATTGATTGGTTTTGTCGTCTTGACGAAATACCGAATCAAAATACTAGTGACAGCAAGAAGTGCTACTCACTTTAAATTCCCAAGGGACACTGCTAGCAATGTGTCTTAAAAGGGGATAACAGTTTGATGATTGAAATAGCCGAACATAGTTCGCTTCAGCATAAGGCTGGGCTATATCTGTATCAATCATCTCGATCAAAATGAACACCTAAAGGCGAACGACCATAATTTTAATTTAGGTCTATCCATAATGAACGATGGCCTACTTATGAATTTCTCCGTTCACAAGAAATAGAAATTAAATAAAATTAATAATATGGTCTCTCTACGTTACCCGCTCATACACCCGTACAAAAATCAAGTTACGTTAGATACAAAAGAAAGTTCCAGTGACGATGCCGATATTGTTGCCAAAAAAATAATCCGTCCTGCTGGCAAAAATCCCTTAACCTGGCTTGATGTCCTTACGGTGGAATACTGCCTTGCGATGAGTGTTCAGGTCTTCCAACTCGTAAGTTTGTCCGTGAACGGACAACACCTTGCTCTTCACCCATGGACAAAATTTCGCCTGAATCTTTTTATTGGCATCAGACAACACAAAGGATCGCCTGTAGACCACGTCACCCACGGAAAATCTACCCGGCTTCTTACGTAAATCGTATCGCTTTTTAGACGCCTCATGGCATTTCTTCGACCTATCCATGGCCTTCTGTCTGGCCAATTTTAACTCCTTTATCCTCTCTTCGATCGATGGAATCGTATTAGCATCGGAATGCGTATACTCATCCCCATGTGAAATCATATTTTGCCCAAAATTTAAGTAATACGGAGAAAATTGTGTAGTGTCGTGTACCGAGGATCGCATAGCCATCCCTATTTCGGCTAAATATTTTGGCCAATTTGTGTGTTTAGACCCTATATACGACCTGATAGCAGTAACAATAGTCCTATTTGCTCTCTCAGTAGGATTGGCTTGTGGGGTATACCCTGAGGTAAACCATTGGGCAACACCGAGATTTCTCAAAAAGGACTGAAGTTGAGCGGATTTGAAACTACTACCATTATCGGTCAGAAGGACACGAGGGACTCCGAACTGTGGGAAGACATTTTGAGACAAAATTTTGATAACAGAGTTTGCAGTAGAATTTCTAAGAGGATATAAAAGGACATACTTGGTCAGCTTGTCGATCAAGACCAAGATAAAGCGATGGCCCATAGTACTAGGTACTAAAGGTCCGATAAAATCGGCTGATAGATGTTCCCAGGGACGTGATGCAACTACATGATTACCCATCGGAGGTGTTAAATCATAATTCGGGGCCTTAGATTTCTTACAAGTTTCGCATTTACGGATATAATTGCGCACGTCTGTGCGAAGGCAAGGCCAATAAAAATATTCCGTAATTCTGCGGAAAGTTTTAAAGAACCCGAAATGTGCCGAAGTGGGATCATCATGGTATTTCTGCAAAATGGCCTGACGTTCACCCTTAGGGACACAGCATCTCCACCTAAAACTATAAGTTCCTAAAGGAGTTTTATAGCGGATATACTTGTAAAGCCGGCCGTCTTCTAATTTATACTCCGGAAGGCTGCTCGGGGATTTCGAGACTTGGTCATATAGGGACGCATACCATTTATCTTCCCGGGTCGAAATGGTATTAACGTTCCGTGAAAGGAAATCAGCTATCACGTTACTTTTACCGGGACGGTGGACTATGTCAAAGTCAAATTGCTGAAATTCCAACAACCATCTTCCTATACGACCACGGGCTTGCTTCTGGGATAAGATCCACTGGAGTGCAGAATGATCTGTCTCCAAAGTGAACTTGGTATGAAGCAAGAATTGCGAAAACCTTCGAAGACAAAATAGACAAGTCAAGGCTTCTTTTTCCGTAGTAGAGTACTTCTGCTCAGCCGCCGTGAACTTTCGCGAAATATAGCAAATAACTCCTTCCTCATTACCTACTCCCTGAACAAGGACTCCCCCCGCCCCAACATCACTAGCGTCAGCACGCACTATGAAGGGTTGAGAATAGTCGGGAAGTTTTAAAATAGGGGCAGATACAAGGAGCTGCTTCAATTCCGAAAAGCCACGGTCGGCCTCCGGAGACCATTCAATCCTTAAAGGATTACCTTTTAAAAGGTCGGTTAAAGGAGCCGAAATACTCGCAAAATTTGGGATGAAACGCCTGAACCATCCTGCCATACCGAGAAACTGACGTAATGCCTTGGGTGTTTTAGGGACAGGAATATTGCAGATGGCTTGGACTTTACCATCGTTTGTACTTAGACCCTGAGTGCTTAAAGTGTACCCCAGATAGTCTAACTCTGACATACAGAATTTAGACTTCTCCAGGTTGATGGAAAGATTGGCTTTTTTCAAACGACCAGCGACCTCATTTAAAATTTTCAAATGGGATTCAAAATCTTGAGTGAGAACAATGATATCGTCCAGAAAACAAAAGACATTGGGCTCTAAGTCGCATCCAATAACCATATCCATCAGTCTCGCCATCGTCATAGGACTATTTACTAAGCCAAAAGGCATTCTTCTGTAGCAGTACATCTTTCGTCCTGGGATAGCGAAACTAGTTTTGATCTGAGATTCTTCATCGAGCGGAATTTGCAAGAATGCGTCACTCAGATCAATGGATGATAGATATTTGGTGCTTTCTATACGATTAATAATGCTTTCAAGATTTGGAATAGCATAAGCATCTCTTATTGTTACTTTATTTAAACCTCGAGCATCAATGCAAATTCTAATTTTGCCCGATTTCTTCATTTGAATATTAGGAGGTGAGTTCCATGGAGAAAAAGAAACTTCCCGAAGTACCCCCATCCTAACCAGTCTCTGAATTTCAATATCCACTGCGGGAAGAAGATGATATGGGACAGGATAAGATGGTTTCCTTACGGGAGGGTTGTCACCAGTATCTATCGTGTGCTTTAAAATATCCGTGCAACCGAAAAAGTCCTCAGTAGTGATTAAAAAGTTTTTGATGGATTTTTCTAACTCCAGTCGTTCTGACTGGGAGAGCAGAATTTGATTATCCTGGGAATCAGGGACTGTTGAAAGTGCATTCAACAAAACTGGTTGTATGCCAAAGGCATGCCAAAAATCCATCCCCAAAGTAAAGGGTATGGAAATTTCAGGGACTAATAGGGTGGGAATCAATTCTGTTCTACCATTGAAAGTTATCATTAAATCGACTACTTTGGTGGATAAATAAGTTGAACCATCGGCTACACGCACAACGATATTCGAAGTTCTTGGGACTAATTTTAGAATTTTTACTAAGTTCATGCAACCACATCCTAATATACTCTGAGACGCTCCACTGTCCAATAAAGCCATAGCCTCCTCAATGTCAAAAATTTTAACTTTAATATAGGGACGATTTTCCCCGTTAGGGTATATAATAAAGGATTCTACCTCTGAGGGAGGGACAGAATCATCAGAAATTAAGGACTCATTGTCTGACTCAAATTGTATTAAATCTCCCACTGTATTTGAATTTACATTAATGGTATCAACAAAAGAAATGAGATCTTGGTCATTGGAATCATCCATAGAGAGGTTTTTTGGAGATTCCGCGACCTCAGACTCTCTGTCTACTACTGGGTCGCATTGGGTTCCCCCTGTTGAGGGTTACAAACTGGACAAAGTCCATAAATAGTGCCGATCTTACCACACTTGAAACAAAGGTATTTGGGTCTTGTTGGGCAACTTCTAACATTATGGGAATTGCTCTTACAATGTATACAAGAATTTTTTCTGGATTGTGAATTGGGGTTGGAATTGGAATTGAGATTGGAATTAGGATTGGAATTAGAAGATTGAGAAGTACCCTCAGCACCATTGGATGAGTTACTCCCCCCACCCTGTCTCTGAATTGAGGAAGAATTGGTGTTTCGCCCCCCATTCCGCCCATTATCACGTGAAGAGGAATTTCTCCCCCCACCCCTTCCAGATTGCCTGGAATTGCCCCAGGATGAGGAATTGTTCCCCCCACTTCGCCCCCTTTGATCAGAAGTCCTGGCCAGGGACTCTGAATTATTTGTGGATGATTCCTGAAAACTCCCTATCTCATTAAATCGCACATTTCTGGGACGATCGAGAAAAGCATAGGAGCGGTTCCTCTCAATAAGTTTTAATTTTTGGGATAGCTCCGCTAATGTTGGGATTTCATATAGAAGAAGAGCATTAGACAGAGAGTAATGGAGATTTCTACGGATGAGACGAACTTTCTCGACTTCCGAAATTTCTTCATCCAGCTCCTCGAAGAGAGCTAACATGGATGCAAGAAAGACTTCTGCATTCTCCCCCACCCCCTGCTTTCGATCCTCAATTTTCTTCCTAATAGCGAAATCGCTCTCAAGATTGCAAAAAGCACTTAGAAATTTCTCGCGGAACTCCTCCCACGTACAACTTAAAAGATATTCCGAAAAGGAATCATACCACGTTTCAGCCCCATCGGAAAGTAAGAGTCTTATAGACCAAACCACCTCCTGCAGAGAAACGCCCTGGATCATGGCCATTCTCTCAACATCCCGCAAGAAGATTTTGGCCTTTTTCCCCTTGCGGTCACCAGAGAACCTAATTCCCCAGTCCTTTAACTGCAGGGGTTTTAATCTACGTGGAGCTGGTGTAGGAAACGGGTAGTGGCGTGACAAATTTTGGGGTTGAGAATCCCTAAATTCCCCAGAATGGACAGAACTGGATCTGCTGGAGGATCGAGATCTTCTACCAGCACATGAGAGTCTCAATTGCTCCATCGAATCCTGAATATTTTTCAGGATATTCTCAAGACCTTTTATTTGAGCATTCTGAACATTAAATTGCTCAACCGTAACAAATTGGGATTGGGGCCTATCTTGAGGCTGAGACACCGTGGATCCAATATTTGGGATGTCGAAAGTATCCCTACGGTCTTGCGAAAGGTTCAGATGTGGGTGCTTAAGAAATTCTGGGACAAAGGACTCACTGGAGGCAGAAAGTTTAGATGTGGGCTTCTCAAATGGTACCTTCTTCTTCTCCTGGACATAACAGTCCGAAAATAGGGACTTTTTTGGGCTTTTAAGACGTTTAGTCTTTTGGACAGGTGAAGCAGGACGAGGAATAGCACCCCCCACTTTTCCCGAGGCAGCATAATTCTTCAACTGTTCCCTGAACTGTTGCCTAAAATTTGCAAGTTCAGCAAGAGCAGGACCATAAAGGGCATTTTTGGGATCTCGAGGGTCTGATGTGAATTTTAATTTATTTTCGATGTGCTGAAACATTGTGAAAATCTCAGCTTGCTTCGAAAAAAGGACCTCGATATTCCCTACTTGCTCTCTAAATTTTTTAATAACTTGTAAGGTGTCATCCCTAATTTTTTTAGCATCGCCTTCAACGGGAAATAAAGGGTTTCCGCCAGCAATAGCAACCTTTAAAAGATCGCGGGCTTCTTCTAATGAAGCTGGCCATTTAATTCCCCTGGCCTGTAATTCCCAATCCAGTTGTTCTTCTGAGAGAAATTTTGGATTGAAATCCTCCATTTCTAACAGAGAACTCCCCAAAAGAGGGTAAAAATAGCCGAAAAAAGAAAAAAAAAATCTCCCAAAAAGGGAAAAAAAGAAAGAAAAATATCCTAATACACTCCTATTCCAGAGAAAATGGATGAAAAATCCAGAAAACTACACCCAATGGAGATATAAATCACGAAAGAAAAAAAAATCTCCAACGGAAAATCACAAAGAATATTATACGGAATAAATTACACGACGACAAGTAACAAATTAACATTCTCTTCCACGCGCCAAATTTTTTATTACCCCACCGTTAGGTCAATCGCATTCACTCCTAATGAGTTGCAAAAATCACCAAAAATGCACTGATAAGAGGTCAATGAACTCTGGGGAACCGGCAAATTAATCATGGGATAAACTTGAAAATCTACTCACGATTTCCTTTTGCGTCGGGCGCCAAAATATTGGGAAAAATCTTTTATTCCTCCCTTCTATTCCCTCCGTTCCTTCCTTCCTTCAGGTCCCACGTTCGGGGCAAGGACTATGTCCCACACTCCCCTGTGTTCTCCGGTGAGAACACTCCCACGGAGGTTGAGATGGGAATTTGGGAGAGGTGGATGTGGCAGAGGTTACTCCGGAAAGCTCAGCATTGGGCTTGGTGTTCTTGGGGGCTCCCGGTGGCTTCAGTGGCTTCAATGCTTGGTGGTGATGATGGTGTTGCTGCTGGGGATTGGGCTGGTGGAGATGGGCGAGGTGATTGATGTTGCCTCCTCGGCGGTCAGTGGTGAAAGAGGCCGATTGGCGCTCTTTTTCTTATCAGCTGCTACTGATTTTTCTACCTCCTCTCCTCGTCGCTAGCGCCCTCGTCGCCTCAGCAGGGCAACACACTCCACAGTTTTAAATTTAAATATGTTGCGCTCGCAACAGCTTTAGGTACTTACACAATGCCGTTTCTATATTGCGGCAGACCAGCCTTAGTTAGATCAGTTGCAGTGAATGTGTATTTTTATCAACAGATCTCTTTATGCCGAACTCGTTTCTGTACCAGCCTCTCTTGTTTAGGCGGTTCATTGACAACGCATTAGGCATTCCTTTTTCATCCATTCACTGGACTAATTCGATATGGCTGCTGAAAAAGCTGCAGCTGCCGGGTTTCGAACCCGTGACCTCACAGTCATAGAGACACTACTCTACCAACTGAACCACTGAGGCTCAAGCGTGTAGATTATCTGAAGTATAAAAAAAAAAACACCGTAACTTAAAGTTCATAGGCGCCCGAAATACCAGTGAGATAGGGCAAAAAAGGAATTATCAACTAGCAAATCTATAGAATACCCGAGATATAAGACGAAACGGGAACTTAAGTTCATTAACGCTCGTAATACCAATGAGATAGAACAAAACGTTGACTGTTAGTCGATAAATGCGCAAAATATTTACAAGATAGAGTGAAATGGGTACAAAACCCACTATATCCAAATGGAATTCTTTAGTTCATAGACGCAAGGATACGCAAAACGTCTAGAATACTCGCTATGTAGAACGAATGAGAAGCTGTTAGGTTACAGATACATGGGCCTGTATAGTATTTTACACAGAATCGTGAAAGTTTTCTGCAGAAGAATTTTGTATTTTGTACGGTTATTTCGATGTTACTAGTGTCATTTACAGACTAACAGTGCCTATTTTGTCTTCTTTAGCGAGTATTCTGTACATTTCATATCTAATAAGACTTATTTTGCCTATATCGCAAATAATTTTGACTTTTACAGTCTAATAATCCCTATTTTTTATATCACGCGTATTCTGGACGTTTTTGAAGTAAAAGATGCAGTTTTGTCCTTAATTCGTGGTTTTGTGCACTTATAGTCTCAGTTTCGACCTTATTCGCGGGTATTACAGACTTGTTTTGCAGATTTTCGTAAGTGTTATGTAAATTTACGAACTATAAGTCCCCGTATCGTCCAATGTGACAAGTATTCTGAACATTTATTAGTCAAAAATCTCTGTTTCGTCGTATTTTACGAGTATTCTGGACTTTATTTGTTGAAAATACTCGTTTTGGTCTACCTCGCTTGTATTCCGTGCATTTCTGAATCTCTGTTTTGTCTTATATTGGATATATTCTAGTCTAACATCCCTGTTACGTTTTATATCATGAGAATGTATTTTTATTGAAGGATCGCTACTCTTAAGGTCTCTACTACACGCTATAGAAATTTATGTCCATATTGAAGCAAATTCCCTATCCTACGGTTGCGTAGGAAAACTCTTCAATTTGGACATAAATTTCTCTAGGTAGAGACCATTAATTGAGAAGTGCTCCCAATATCACTAGTATTCTACACGTTTTCAGACTAACACTTCCCATTTTTTCCTAACACGTCGGTAATTTAGACGCTTACGGACTATAAGCGGCAGTTTCCGTTTTGCTCTATCTTGTAAGAATTCTGGACATTTACAAACTTACAGTTTCCCTTTTGTTCTATACCTCTAGAGTATTCTAGACGTGTTTTCCGGCTAATAATCCATGTTTTCCCATATCTTGATATTATTTTGGAGGCTTATTCGTACTAATGGTCCCACATTGCTCTTTTCTACTGGTATTCTGAATGTTTATGCACTAACAGTCTCTGTTTTGTTCGATTACATTGATTTTTTAGACGTTTCCAGGCTAACATTTCATATTTTGCCCTATTTCGCTAATACTCTGGGCCTTTACTTATTAACAGCTTCCATATCGCCTAATATCATGAGTATACTAGATGTTTTCTGGCTGACAATAAGCTTTTCTCTTTTTCTGACGAGTATTTCAGGCGCTAACGGACTAAATAACACTCCTCGCGGGAATTCTGGATGTTTACGGATTCGTAATAATAGCCCCTTTTTGTTTTATTTCGTCGGTTTTCTGGTTTTATAAACATTTAGCAATTTAGTAACAATATATATCTCCATATCACATATTCTCTTAAAGAATTGTCAAAGAAAAATGATATGAAAAAGTTCTAAATAAAAATAGAAATAAAATGAATTTACAAAAAATATAAAAATAAAAATATGTTTAAATAATCTATTTCTAAAATTCAATATTGAGAATGAATATTTGCCAGTTTTTTTCGTTTTTTATATTTATTTCTCGCTTAAATTTGGCACAAAATATGTTTTTTTTTTAACAATAAATCAGATCAGCATACGTAACATTATCGGATTCTTTTAAATTGTTGGAGTGCAAAAAAATATCATATAATAAAAGTGCTGAAAAGGGTAGTTTTATGTGAAATATATTTGTTGAAATTCAAAAAAGCCTTTTGTTGGCCAAAAGAGACTTTAAAATAATATTGGTAATTTAATATTTTAATAAATCTTAATATTAGATAAATAATCGTAGCCATATCCAATAAAATAGTAATCAATATTATATTCCAATATAATTAACCAGATCGTAGCTCCAGTGCCAGATACAGTACTTTTTTTATTTAATTTAATAAATTACACGATGAACGTAATAAAGTCCGGAGTAATTATTACGTGTAATTAATGAATTATTATTGCCGATTGAGGAGATCATTGAGGGTGCTGACTGACTGTGGGAAAACTATAGTTGGAGAAGGAATTTCTCCTAACGTAGGGCTTCAAAGGCTTCACCAAATAGACACTAGACTAAGAGCGATTTAAATCAATTTATCAAGGCCAGTGAGCACTTATCACTTTATCAATTATGAAGGGAATGCGATGTCACGAACTGCGGGGTATTGAGCGGATTATGACTCAAATTGATTCTGAAGAGGCGTAGGGCAAGCGTTATGATGATCTAGATGGGAAGATGTTACGCTACATGGAACTCTTCCATCATTTTTGCATCTTTCGTGGGATCCTCAGCGGGAGAAACAAAGGCAAGAGTTACCTTGCATCAAGAATCCCAGAAACTGAACAGAAAATTTAAGAAGAAGAAGAATACAACGAACATGGTCAGGATTTTGTCCAATTTTTGTCGACAAAATTTCGAAAGATTCTGTCGAGATTATTTCGAAAGAAAAATTTCGAAAATCTGTCCAGTTTCTGTCCAATTGGAAAATATTTGGACAGAAATTTTTCCAATCGCTTGGAAAATTATCTGTCCAATATCTGTCGACACTGTGTCGACGAAATTTGGGCAGCTTTCCAATCGGAAAGAAAATGTTGATTGGGTTTCCTCTCTCAGTTTTCGTCTTTTCGTTCCTCTGTATAGGTATTAAATCTCTCTACAAATAGTCACAGCTAGTGTTATTGAGTAAGAAGTAGAAATTTGTAATGAATTAATTATTTGAATATTTAAAAAAATGAGGCTAAAAAAATAGGAAATAATAAAACAGATAACATTGAAATTTAATTAAAATAATTAAAAAGCTTCCAAGAATACCTAAGGAAAGTCTTGCAGACTTCACACATTCACTGGCTTCGAACAGTTCATATTTTTCCCGTATTCCTCTAATGAGTCTGAGTTTTTTCATGAAATGTGTGACTTCCCAAGTAGCAAAATAGCTGCCTTATAGAACCAAGTATTAAACAAGTCTTTTAGTGCACTTTTAAAAGACTTAAAGTGAGAATTTTCTGTTGAAATTCCTATAGAAGCTCTTAAGTTCCTTGAGAGTGCGCCACTTGACTTATAGTAATCTCAATGATGGAATCAAGTGCGTTATAAGCAAATAAAAAGATTTTTGGTTCTATAGTGTCTTACTTAAGGAATTCTACAAGATTATATTAAGAAAAAATTGCTTCTTGGGTTATGACTAACTATTAAAATATATTTCCAATAAGTCAGATTGATTAACGGAAAATGCGAAGTGTTTGAAGCCGGAGTATGTACGAAGCCTGAGAATCTTCAAAATAAAACGTTCCGCTCAATTCTTAGATGAAGCGAGCTTAAAGATTTCAGTTAAATCGTCCCTTAGATCAATAATTGTAACATCCACATCTATTGTCAAAATTGAAGTGAGATACAAATTATACTTTATGTAGATTTTATTAATTACTTATTCATAATAATAAGGTCATCCATTTTATAATTCGTCAGTTAAATCAGCATTTATCGTAACTTAATTTTTGCGATTTTGGGATATATACATATTTGGAATCAGCGTAATTTCGTTTATTAAACGCACTCGAGAAAAAGAAACTTTTATAATCCCAATAATAATTATTTTAAACAAAAATTATCGTAAGTGCCCTTAATTAAGAAAAATTTATCAGAAAGTGTCGTAACTTCCATTTTTGGGGAAAATTTGTCAAAAGGAAGTTACGACAAATGCTGATTTAACTGACGAATTGTGAAAGAAAAAAAACGAAACAGAGGAAAGTAAATTACAAAACTAGGGGAATGTTGGCATGGTTCGCACAGAGTGAACCTTCAAACAACGCTAATTTTCTCTTTATTTACAAAGAGCTAATTCGTTATTTTTAGCCATAAGATAGATAATTATTAAGCTCATGAGACGAGATGAGAAAAGGTAATTCAGCTCTTTGCAAACGAAGAGAAAATTCACATCGTTTGAAGGTTCACTCTGTGCGAACCATGCCTATATTCCCCTAATAGAGGTTAATGCCCAACGCACCATAACTTTTGTTTAGTAAACATGTTTTCGACATTTCATTGAGAGTGAGTGAGATCTAGATCTAGTCATCTCGCTCATTTTCATGCGAAATTTTGAAAACATGTTTACAAACAAAAGTTATTGTGAGTTGGTCATAACTATAAAAAATAATTTAAAAAAAAACTATAGAAAACAAATTATTATGTAAAATAACAAAGGATCAATTTGGATAGGGGAATGTAGGCATGGTTCGCACATAGTGAACCTTCAAACTATGCATTTTTTTTCTTTATTTGCAAAGAGCTAATTCGTCATTTCTTAACCATAAAATAGATTACTAACCTCAATAGACGAGATAAGAAAAGGTAAACCAACTTCTTGCAAAGAAAGAGAAAATTTACATTGTTTGAAGGTTCACTGTGTGTGAAACATGCCTAAATTCTCCTAAAAGGATCTAGATTTACTTGAAATATGTTAAAAAGGTAAAAATACGACATATTACTCAGATTGGTCATGCTTACTATTACAATTTCAAAACTCTTTATAAATAATTTTGCTGTTGTTTTTGAATATATAGGGTACATAGGCCATTCAGGCGAATAATTCATGGCTTAGTTATGAAGATCCTGAAACTGATATTACTCTGGATATCGATTTTGATTAGTTCTGTAAGCTAAAAGTTAAGGCAGGGGCCTCTCGACATTTCATTTTTCCATACGTTTTTGCATAGAGGCACTGAAGACTATTGGCAAGTTTTCTTCTAAAGAGAATTGACTTATCAGTCTAATATATTTCGAAATTATGCATTAAAAACTATCTAAAAATACATATTTCAAAATGCTCGCCGAAATAATACAAGAACTACGAGGAAATTTGTTTAAGTCGCGGTGCAATATCTGCAAAATTTTTACAAAGAAAAGTGAAAAATATATTCACATTTTATTAGGCTTGATGGGCCCCTGGTTAAGGCCTAACTTAAAGTGAACTTTTGAATCAAATTTTGCAATAAAATTTGAATGGTCTCCGGATTTGTTAATTTTATAACTCGATTAAGTATGGATATGTAGTCTGATCACTGTTATATGGTCTACGAAATGTTTTTTAACCATTTTGTTGGACCAGAATTCATTATTGATACATGTTTTGCATATGGGAGTGTATTTTGATTAAATTATGCATAATTTAGGGTGTAAGGGAAAAATACCGAAAGTTATAATGGAAAATGCATTTATAACAGCCGGATGTTTTAATATTGCACTCCTATTAACATAAATAATCCGTAAAATAAAATTTTAGACCAACAAGTTGCGCTTCAAAATAGGAAACAAAATTGTAGCAATGCGTCCTTTCTTTAAAAGGCTGTATAAACATATTAGTCATGTAGCCAAAAAAATTCTTATCAGCCATATTTTGTAGATTTATAACAAGGCTCTTTAAGAAAAAAAATTGAAGTGAAATATAAGTTAATAATATTAATATTAATATTCTGCGATATTAATTATTTACAGAGAACCGTGAAACATTGATACAATTTGCCTTGCACTGTATTTGAGATTTCTGGCAATTTAAATGACAATGAATATTATAGGCAAATCAACCAAAACTGTATTTGATTAATCTTTAAGTAAAGCGATTTCAATATTTCAATAAAAAGAATCAATTAATTGCATTTTCGAAGTCGTGATATGACAATGTCACAAAAATTACAGAATTCCCCTACACATTACATTAAGTTGTTTGCGCTTTTGACCATTTTGAATTACTTATTCAAATAAGGCAACAAACTTTTGACTCATCAAAAATGATCAACTTTAGGAAAACTATTATTTTTTATATGAAATGAAAATAATTTCGTTGGTTCATATCTCGACTATTTTTTCCAATCCACGTCGTACCCCAAATAGTAATTTGGAGTAAGATTACCGTTGGATGTATGTATTCTGGATTCCAAAAACGGGTCCTATGACGGTCGTCAGAGAGTCGAATGACGGAAAGTGGGGAATAATATGACGGTAATTACGGAAGTCATTTGGCGTCATAATAACTCTGAGATTACCCGCCTACGACTAAAATATGACGCCGACTTCCAGTGTACTAATAAAAATTCCTCTCCTCACTGGATATATCTGAGGGGAAATTCCACTTGTCAAATAGCAAATAGAACTATTCAGAGCTGTAAGTTCGCAAAGTAATTGATATTTTCGCGTGTTTTCTCAACAATATAATAGTGTATTTCGGGAGGAAAAGCTCCTTCAGTAGAGATGTGTGTTGTGATTCGAAAAAGTACAGTGCCGACAGAAGTTAAGTGAAAATTAGGAAATTTTTTGCAAGATAAACACACAAACATTTTTTTGCAAAATGAAATTTTGTGATTTAGGAGTTTGCTCCAGTTTCTGGAGTGTCCTGTGATTAAAATTTTGCGTCGCAAAGACCTATTTAGTGAAAATTTTAAAAGATTTTTTTGTGTTGTTGCCATCCATTGGGAAAATTTTCGACATGTCGGATGGCTCATTTAGCAATAGGAACGGCAAAAATCTTGGCAATTGTGTGTAGTGAACCAGGGAAAAATTAGATAGAACGTAGTAGAAACGATCGAAAATGTGAAGAATTGTTGAGAAAATATTGTCTACAGTGGTAATGCAGTACAAAGTTGTGAAGTGCACTAAACGTTTTCATTCAAAGTGTGTATGTCAATTTCGTACCTATGCGCTAGAGAAGGACGCCAAATGCATTGTTTTTGGCGCGTCATATTTTGTACGGAAAAATACCGTCATTTGGAGTCGCTTTTGTTACTGCATGGTAGAGTAAATTTTAGAACCGTAAAATAACGATAATATTACTAATTCAATCTTGAGTAATGCTGTGGCCAAAATTCGACGCGAATACGACTAATTTTTAAGATTCCAATTAGGAGTAATTTTTTTGACCATTTATTAACCAGTCATTTTTGAGTCAGAGTAATTTTTTGCGGATTGGGACTCTAAAACCACCAAACAGTCGTCACAGAAACCAATAGAAAGAAAACTCGATTACATTAAAGCACTTCAGAACAGTAAAGCGTTTTCATTGGAATAAAATCATAATACCGTCTTCAGACTAAAGGTTGAGCCCAGTTTCCGAAGGTCTCAAAATTCTAAATAGCAACCAATTTAATAGTTCTTCAGATTCAAATATATTATTTCCCCTTAATAAACCACTTTTGAGTAAGAATTTTCTAAAAATTTTCGACTGATAAACCTTGCTGTTGATAAGCCAAGAAGTTAAGCCTTGTGGCTAAGTCTTAGGTGTGAAGCCCGTATAAGACATCCATAACTTTCTTAATCAGATTTTTTACAAATTATCTCAATCTTACACTCAAATTTAATTGGAAATTTCAAAACTTTCGAATATCAACGACATTTTGAGCGTTTTGAGCATTCTTAGGTCTATTAATCTCTTATCCGAGACACATTTATAAATTTTACCTTCATTTGTATTTCCTACACGTAAGTCGATCGTTTCAATCAATTTATCTTATTTCGCTTTTGAATTTATCAGATCTTTAAATTTAAAAATTATGTATCAACCTTTGGAAACTTGACCTAAGAATCAATATCGCATAAGTTTTTATAGCTCTCTGTATTTCAATTCTTTTTTCTCGACGCATGTAGAAATTTTTCGAGGTAGTGGTGTAAGGAGGATCGAAAACGCTCTGGAAAAAAGCGAGCGAAGGAGATGATGGAATTTCGATTGTACAAAACAATTTTCTTCGAAAACCTCCCTCACTTTTCCTCATTCCGTCAACAAGCACAAAAAGAATTTTTGCCCATGTGCGAAGAGACGGAGATGAATAAAATTGCTTTTCAATGCCATCGTCTCCCCCTTGAGCATCCCTCAACCACAATTTCCAGATTTTTTCAGGGTGTGGGAAAAGTGTGATTACAAAGAAATTTGTGGGGAGTTTTATTCATAAAATTGGGTGCCGTGAAACGGATGATGTACTCAAGAGGGGTGATAGGAATTGTTAGAAGACTCATGTGCAATAGGTACTGATTTGTATCAGATGGTCTTGCAGTATATGGAATTTAGCCATTGAAAAGCCTGGAAGATGTTCCCGTTCTCCGAGGCATTCAATTGTCGATAACGAACACTTGGGAAACGCAAACATACTAAATGCTGCGAGCCTAGAAGGTGTATTCATGCAACACCTTTTCATCCATCCCACTTCTGAAGCCACAATGTTATATAATTCTTTCCAAAAGAGGGAATCCTCTCGATGAGAATTCATGTGACGTCTTAATGCAGCTGAATGACGGTTATCTGTGGGAGAAGTGCCATTCGTGCTAAATTAAACCTCTGGCCCAGTGATTGAGGACGTGTTTGAGATTTTCTCTATGTCACGCAGAGATTAGGCCATCTCTCTATGCCCCATCACATGACACCCACACTCCTGCCACATTCACCATCAATGTGTCCCACAGGCCACAAAGGACGTCCTTATCCAACATTGGTTTGTGTGAGGGAAGAGAAAACAAAAAAAAATATACGACCGAGAGTCCAGAGATTAGGAAGCTCACCCACTGTTTTCGGTATTCACTAGTGAAATCCTATGTTTTGCCCGTGCGATAAGACAAAAGAATCCCATTTAGAACCCCATTCTTGGAACCATGAATACTTCTTTTTACCCTCTTCTGTCCCACTGTGAGACAATAAGAAGGAAAATCCGTGGTGAGAGTCTGTGAACGACACTCAATTCCATCGACATGATGAGTTATTCTTTTCGCGTTTATATCCCCATACAAATTCCTGTATATAGCAAGGAGAAAAACTCATACAATAATAATACTTGCTTTGAGTTTCAAGTATATTAAGCGTCGCAGTTCCAAAAAAAATCTCAATTATACTAACCTTGTCTATCATAATTTACAAATGCTTAAAAAATAGAATAATTTATTGACGGAATAACATATTATAAGCTCGTATAAAGGATATTTCGAAATATGCCGTTGTGTCTCGGAAAACTTTACCAAAGGTACATTTTTCTTACCATCTACGTTACAAATCACCATAGCGTGTCTTGACTTAAATTGAAAGTACACTGAGAGAAATCCGAAAAAGTTAAAATAACATTCCGGAAATGTTTATTTTACCCTACATTATTGATCCGAAATCGGTGTAAATATTATGCTTTTTAGGTGTATTATGGGTTAAAGTTACCCATTTTCATGTTAATTTTACCATTAAAAAGGTGTAAAATTAACATTAAAAAATGTTGATATATTCCAACACCTAAAAGGTGTTAAAGTTATGAGTTAAAAAAGTTAATCGCACCCCTGCTTTTTCTCAGTGTATAGCAGACTTCTATTTGATTTGGAAAACTTGTTTTAAAATACAAGCTTTATTCAAATTATACCAAAGATTTAACTATTTTTGTGTTAATACTTTCTAAAAAGAATAAGAAGTATTTAAAAGATAAAAAATCATTAAGTATTTGAAGATTAAATCCGCAATTATAAATAATTTAGTTGCTTGATCGAAATTACACTCAAATTGGGTAGAATTAACTTTTTATCATAACAGTAACACTTTTTAGTCTTAAAAATATTTCAACATATTTTTCATGTTAATTTTACAACTTTTTATGAGTAAAACAGAGGAAAGTTAATTTATCATTTTCGGATAACTTTTATCCCTTTTCATCAAAAGATATGCTGAAAAAAAGGAGTCAAATTTACCCTTTTTAAAATAAAAACAAGCTTCTAAGGGTAAAATAGAGGAATGTTAAATTAACATTTTCGATTTTTCCTCATAGGAGTAACTGTTACCCCTTATACACCTAAAATAGTAACACTTACATCGATTTCAGATCATTACCGTAAGGGTAAAATTAACATTATCGGAATGTCATTTTAACATTTTCGGCTTTCTCTCAATACCTAGTGTATTAACAGAAAGTTAATTGAAACATTGAAAGGGTAATTAATAGACTTGTTAATAACATAACATTAGATACTCTTTCATTTGGTAAAAGTTTTAAAATGATTGCATTTGGTTTTATACTAAAACTAAAAAACCACTTAAGAAAAAATATACCACATTTTTGTACGAAAAATGTATGAGAATGCTCTGCCCTGGTCAGAAGTCACATATTTGAGATTTCTGTCAATTAAAATGATTATGAATCTTGTTATAAACAAATCAACCAAGACAGACTGTATTTGCACAATATCACTAAGTAAAGGCATTTCATTAAAAAATCAGTGAATTGCATTTTCGAAGTCAAACGATATGACAAAAAAAAGCTCGATTTGCATTGTCAAGTTTCGAATTCACGTGTGACAATGCCACGAAAATTACAGAATTTCTCTACTGGTTAAGAAAATTTTACAAAGAAAAGGAAATGGCGGAGGAAAGACAGGGCTTTTTCATTCGAAAATCACAAATTTTTCTAGTAAAAAATACGAAATGTATCAGAAGAATTTCGGTTCGACAGAATGTAGCAGGAAATAGACGGAGACACTGAACCTTTCCTGATTTTTACAATTTTATTCTCTACGACGTTTCGAGGATCGTCGTCGTAGAGAATAAAATTGTGAAAATCAAGAAAGGTTCAGTGTCTCCGTCTATTTCCTGATACGAAATATTACTTTATATACCACATATTTTCAAATAGTCTATAACGCAAGAGAAACTGTCTGAATTTATGTTGAACATATTTAATTCATAAATCTTTGATAAATGAATGATTATATAAAATGACCCATCTAAAATTCTAAATATTTTAAGTTTATAGAAAAACAACAATTAATGTATGAAAACCTTTAGGAGCTTAAATATTTTAGTCATCTGTTCAGACTTGATAAGCTCATATGGTCGAAGGAACACCCGTTCGGCAGGGAACTCTTATGACACTTTTGGCAAAATATTGAAATTTATCTAATTTATTTAATAAAATACAATTAATATGATTTTTTTTATTAATCTACCTTTTTCTATAAAGATAGGTGATCAAATTTCGTATTACAAATCATACAAAACAGTATAATACGTATTCCTTCGCCCCTACATGTTAAAAAAAATGTTTGGAACCACGTATGTTTGGTGGGTTTAGAACACAACGACTACTGAGGAAATCAGTCGGGACAGGAACCAACACACAGAAAAGTCGATAATGCAGAGCCATTTAAGAACAGCAAAGTGCTAGAAAAAACATCATCATTTTTCATTGGAATAGCACCATTACACCTTCTTGCAAATTAGAACCAAATTATTTTTTATGATTTTTTTTGTATTTATGTTACAGAGCTGTTGCTGCTATTGGTTACATATAAAATATAAAAATAATGTTTATAATAAAATATTTTTGAAAGTAGGAACTAAAACAATATTAGAGCTGAAATAAAAAGTTTATGCCTCCGGCACAACTTTGAGGTTAAACAATTTTTCTAAAACTGAAATTCACATCCTTTTCTAAATGTAGCATTTGGCATAAATATTTCTATTCCACTCTTTTGCACTCGAAATTGGTTTGAAACTAAATTGAATTTGATGTAATGTTCTTAAGATGAAAAAAAAGTGCCAAATGGTGGGATAGACCTATGCAAAATATTTGAGAAAGCCCCACTTCCCCCTATCTAATTAATAAGTAAACGTAATCTTGAGATCAACAGTATGTAATAATTCATTAATTTTAATATTTTTTTCTTTGACAAGAATTACCAGAATTACAAA
This sequence comes from Phlebotomus papatasi, assembly GCF_024763615.1. Lineage (NCBI taxonomy): Eukaryota > Metazoa > Arthropoda > Insecta > Diptera > Psychodidae > Phlebotomus > Phlebotomus papatasi. The sequence goes on from NC_077224.1 coordinate 69,012,701, forward strand.
ATTTAATAAAACCAGAGTTATATAGAAAAAGAGGTTTTTTCGACAAATTTAAATACACTAACAGAGTTATTATATGTCTTTAATGGTATAATTATAACCCCATGTGACGCCTTTAACCACAACGGGGAATTTTAGAGGTATTTGGCGTTTTTAAAAGAATGTTACTCACCAACTTATAATTAAGGTGAATTTTTAAAAAGCAAATTTTACCATCTTTATACATTAATGAATCACAGAAGCGCCTTCCTTTGACTTACAAATGAGAACACCTGCCTTTCACCTTATGATTCACATTTAATTGGCATTATTAATGCAAAATAGTGAATCACATGCAGCTGAAATTTCCCATTAAATTCCATACTGAGAGGTATATCAGTCAGTATCGTTAATTCTTATCATTCAGGGTGAATATTGTGTATTCGATGGGACAAAGAAAGGGAGTTTGGTTTTGTGAAAATTTCCACGCGTGTCAAAATGACGGGTTGAAAAGCTGATAGATAAACCACCGTCATAATTCTCCAAATAAGGGTAAGAGAGGTTTTGGGGGGGAAAGCGTGTGCTGAGGAAACCAGCAAATCTTCCATGTCGACGATACCCATTAATCCATGCCTAAGGACAGGGATGAAACCCATTATATTTTATGCTCACCACTGAACCCTCCCCAGAAGGAGCTTAAAGACCTACAAATGCCAAGCTCTCACACTTTCTCCCATATTTGCCACATTAGATAAATTTTCGTCTCAGTGTTACCGGGGGGATGATGGAACTCCTTTTAGGGAGTATTTGAAGGAACAGGAGAGTTAGAAAGTGCCAATCATCAAATGCCTTCTTGGAAAATTTTCCACATTTGGCACTTTTCTCCCTAAAGGCTCCTTTCATTAATTCGGATGTGTCTTTTATCAGTGGAAAAGGCTTGCCGCATTTTAATCTCTTTCGCTCACACAAACCCAAAAATTCACCCCTCTGGTGAAAGGGATGCACAAAAGAGGGATTTCAATGAGAGAATAATTGATTTCAATGCTGTTTGCACCATCAGCTTCAACCCTCCTGTTCGTTTGACGTGAAATTAAATTGGACTGAGTAGATTGCAACTTCGGGGAAAAAAATATAAAAATGAGGGAATTGTTTGACGAACGTGATTTTGTATAAAATTCCACCCTAAAAGAAGTATCCGGAGGGGGACGTATAAGACCATGATTAGAGGTTTTTGTCACTCGTCACAGAAAAAAAAACCATTGAGTTCAAGTGAAAGCCATCTCGCACGGAGATCACAGAGGAACTTGAGCTGAGAATCTCTTAAGATACATGAATCTAGTACTGAAGAAATTAAACAACAAAATCATTCCTAATGGAGGCACCCCCAGAGAGGTTCCATTGAGTAGCCAAGAGACACCATCTTAATCGGATGTTTGCCCTCCTTGTGTGTCTGATGATTATATTTCGGAATCCATCCGAATAGACAGACACAATTGTGTTTGTTCTCTTGTCTCTTCGGGCTTTGCATGTCCTATCCATTCAACCTACATCCCCACCAACGCTCTTCATCGTTAATTGAGAAAATGTGTACAATTAGAGTTGATGCTCATCTGGATTTGGATAGAAAATTAAATTACACAAACTTAAAATACCCTTGAATTGCTACGGAAGTACTGGTCACTGAATATCCGCACCAAGACCTTTACTTAGAGAAATCCGAAAAAGTTAAAATAACATTCCAGAAATGTTAATTTTACCCTACAGTATTGATCCAAAATCGGTGTAAATATTACCCTTTTTAGGTGTATTGGGGGTTAAAGTTACCCTTTTTCATGTTAATTTTACCATCAAAAGGTGTAAAATTAACAATTAAAAATGTTGATATAACACCTAAAAAGCTTGGAAGTTACGAGGAAAAAAAGTTAATCGCACCCTCTTTTTTTCTCAGTGTTAAAATACATAAATACTAATTTAAAAAATAAATAATACTAAGATTTCGTGAGTGATCAAAATCTATCTTTATATAATTTTATTCTGGTGTTTAATTGTTCTCAACCCCTCGATAACTTTATAGGATCTCTTCATATGATATGATATCAAATATCACAAATTGAGACTGATGTTGGGAATGACTAATTTTAAAGTAGGTTATTGGTTTCATTATAATTGAATCCAAGGTAATAATTAATATTGGGTTATTTTGGAAAATCTCTCCTAGTGGTTTGTTCCTCGGTTATAATTCCTTAAGTGTATCTTGGCTAATACAAGGATTCTGTCCGATATTTCGACTATAAAGTTTCAGTGAAAATATTTATTTCAAAATTCTTGAAATATTTGATTGTCAATTGAATGTACAATGGAATATTTTGCTACCGAAAATAAAGTTATAAAAAAAATGTTAATGAAAATTTGGGATGAAAAAAATGAAATCGTACGTAAAGTGTTTCATTATGTTTTATGTTTTTTTTTTTGTTTTTTAAATGTGGCCAATTTTAGCTAACATTTTTTTTCAAGTTTTCAAAAATTAATATAATAATAATATCAAAAACATTCAATCTTACCATTCCCAAGTAGAGTTTGAAAAATTCGAAGATCTGTATTTGAAAAGCCAAAAAAGAGCCATTCTTATTTCTTGATATCCGCAAGATGGTTACAGTAAATCGTGTTCGAATTTCGAAGTGCTAAAGTTAATAAAATGTGTTAATCTTCACTTTTTGTGAGGAAAAAACTCTTCCTTTTGTGATTTCTCCAGATTATTAAATCACTTTGTAATTACTGAGTAACTCTTTTGCCAGATTTTTAGAATAATATTTCAAAAATTTTTCCCACCTTCTTCCAATATTTAGTATCAAAATTCGTTAGTGAGTTTGAATTATTCGAACATCAACGATACTGTGCAAATTGAGTTCCATTTCCCTCTTATCCAAGATACTATTGGAGAATCAATATTTACAATATTTACACAAAAAGTCGTTAATGTTCGAAAAATTCAAACTCAATTTTGAATTTTTACACTAAATTGTCGTACAAAATAGGAAAATTTATGAAATTATCATACTAAAAAACTGGAAAATGCATTACTCAGTGATTATGGAGTGATTAAATAATGAGACAGAAATTCTATGCAGCGTTGCTTTGTATTTTTCCTCACAATTAAATGAAGATCAACACATTTTGACACTTGATCAATCAGAAATTCGAACAGGATGTATTTATCACCTTGAGGAATTATCAAGAAGTAAAATGTCCTTTTTTACTTTTTCAAATAGGTATATTGAAATTTTTCAAATTCTTCTTGTGTATGGTGAGAGAATGAATTATAAACACTTTTTCGATAGCTTTCTATGCCATATACACTCTTACGACTTAAGCCGAGAGATGACTTACTGGAAAATTATGGAAATGAATTTTAACCATTATTTCGTATATTAATTATTATGAGCCGTCTCTCGGCTAATCCTCTAAGGTCTGTCAAGGCTCTTACGGCGTTATCACACTTGAACATTAAAATTTTAATGTGAATCACATTAAGTGTCACTTGTGAGCGTCCAAATATGTTATTTCTGTCTTTGAGTCACTTAATATTTGAGGTTTTTCTATTTATTTATAAAGAGTGGACTTGGCCTGCAGAAATAAGTTTAAATTTACCTAAAACATAAATATTTTTCACATTAAAAAATTAATGAGAAAATCGCATTAATTTTTCGCATTAATGCTATAATCAATTTATATCAAATTTTGGGGGCCAAGTCTACCTTTTTATCAACAAATAGATCAAATTTTGAATATAAAATGATTCAAACACACAAATTAAACATTTGGACTCTCACCAGCGACAATTAATGTGAATCATATTAAAATTTTAATGTGAAAGTGTGATAACACAGTTAGACCAGATATTTTCCAGCTAAAGTGTATAAGGTAGAATTTTAAATTTCGAATTATTGCGGTAGCCTGGATAAACTAATTCAGAGTTTTTATAATTCTCAACTAAACTCTTTTATTTTAAAACTTTAAGAAAAAAAATAATGGAATAATCTTCCAAATTATCTAAAATTATTTACTTTGCAAAGTTAGACTCTGATTTCCAAGTCTTTATAGGCTTTGTCTGTCAAATACTAATTCAATACTCGCAATTTCCGTCACAAATACATACTAAATCTTATTGCTCAAATACCTTATATCTATAGCAATTCTGAATTTATATCTCTATTACTATCGACTCCTCATAAAATGTTTGAATTCCAAAGTTTTTAAGAAATAACGTTACGCTTTTAATCCGTTTTCTGTCAATTTATTACTAGATAAGAGACCGCATGGCACTTGTAGCTTTTCCATATTGAAAAACTTTTAATGATAAAAGGAATGGATCCGTATCTCCTCTTATTCTACTTCTTACACATTGTTCCAATTATTGGCATCTCATTCATGTGTTTTCATTTCTTCTTTTTGTTTCTTTTTATAGAATAGCACCATTAAGCATCTCTTTTTAACCACTTCTTGGAGATCCTAACAAAAACTCTCGATCTTAAGAACTTCGTCTATTTCAATTATTCTCACAATTTATTAAAGACTTTAGTTTGAATATTCGAATATAATTTTAAATATTCGAATATCAACGAAATTTTGTGAAAACAGAGGACATACCTTTCAAGTCGAAACACTTTTAGCACAGAAAGTAATTTGCAACTCAAATTTGAAGAGACACGGAATTTTATTAGACAGATTACCGTCTATTCAAACGTTAATTTATACTAAAAACCCTACGTAAATTCGAAGTCGAAATATTTTAACCGTCACGCCGCAAGATTATGTTATGATTTTCAAAACTCATTATACCAAAATAGGAACCAATCTGGGGAAAAAATAAACCACGACCCCTCCCTACTTATATTTTGATTTACAAAAAAATCATTTTGGTGAAAATTATACTATGAATTGCTATAGAAAAATATAGTAAAAAACATAAGAACCATTGAGTAAGGGAAAGTGCTATCCCTTCGAACGTTCATACCTTCGAATAATGTGAATTTCTTTTGTTTTTCGTAACAGATTTACACTAAATTATCATGGAATTATCAACAATTGATGATATGCTAGATAATATTTAAAAGTAATGTATAAGTCTCTCAGGAAAACTAAAAGAAAATTCACATTATTCGAAGGCGAACGTTCCAAAGGAGAGTTGTTGTTTGTTACTCTCCCCTATTGTTATAAAACGAATGAAACTATTCTTTAAAGAAAACGAAATGCTTTCACAATTATTTTTTAAATTACACTGCTGAATTTCTTTCAAACATTGTTGTTATTTAAGTTTGAACATTAAAGATTTTATATTGCAAAAAGTCTATAAAAACAATTATTCTTTCACTGAGAGAAATTCGAAAAAGTTAAAATAACATTCCAAAAATGTTAATTTTACTCTTCATTATTGATCCAAAATCGGTCTAAATATTGCCATTTTTAGGTGTATTGGGGATTAATGTTACCGTTTTTCATGTTAATTTTATCCTTAAAAAGGTGCAAAATTAACATTAAAAAATTTTGATATATTTTTACACCTAAAAAGTGTTAAAGTTATGAGGAAAAAAAGCTAATCGCACACTTTTTTCTCAGTGTTCATATAACCCTTGCCTAAAACGGTGTATGGAGTCTGTTAGAGATAAATTCCAATTAAATTTTACAGAAAAATCCACATTTTACGTACAGAATACCAAGTTAGTTAATAGTCGACCTCTCAGCTTCTGTTTATCGATCTCGAAGGAAGATGGAAAAAAAAATAAAGGAGCTGGTAAGAAATTAAAAAACAAAAATCAGATGAAATGTGTCTTAGAAGGTTTCATGATTCCTTGACTCATGCTTGGTTTTTCGTGATATTTTTCTCTCTCCCAGAAAAGTTTCCCAAGCACTTCTGTGGCTTCCACGAAGTCGAGGGCGAATGTTGAAAAAAAACTTTATCAGCATCCACAGAGCATGATATTAAGTTTCAACCGCGCTTGTTTATGCTCCAGCAGAATTATGATGTCACAGAGGGGTGAAAGAGGGACTCCAAGAAACGCATCTCTACCCTAGAGCCCTTTTTTCTGAGAAGGCATTTCTGTGGATTGTGTCTTGTGCATCAGTGACTCTTCATCTTTCCCGGGGAGATATATCCGAAAATGAGGTGTTTGTTTGATTAGCGCTGAGTGTATTTGCCCAAGAAATACTCTGTTTACCCATGAATAATTCTTACACATTCCCCTCATACCCCTGCAGCATCCACTTATTTACATTTTCAACTCACATCGTGCCCCAACATTGTATGCACAAGAGCAATAGCGTCTCGGATGATGATAGAGGCCAAAACAGAAAAGAGAATAACACCTCCCTCGCACATTTCCAATGATTTCTTTTGCTTCGTGACTCCACGACTCATTTTCTTCCCTCTACCCAAGGACTTGGCCATACATATTCTCGTCTTGAATTTCCTTCTATTTGCATAACCATCCGAGAGGAGGTAATTTTTTTACATATATCTATTCTTCTGTTTTCTTAGAAGAGCCTGAATTTGGTAAGAAGTTGCCACTGGAATTCACAATTTTTCTCAGAAATTGGAAAAAAATATCTCTAGGTTTTAAAATTAAACTGATTGCTAGCTTTTTAAAACTCGTGAAAGTCATAAAGACGTCTCAGTGACAGTTCCATGACTCCCAAAATTCCCCTGAATTACAATTTGTCACCTCCGAGATATCAAAACAAAGTCTTGCAGCAATTTAATCGGTGATTGTGTATAGACCGTATAGACGGAATGGTAACAAGGGTTGAAATTTTGGCAGATGGACTTTTTTTCCCTAATGCAATTACATCATTCGGGTGCGATTTTTGCCTCCTTTTGAGCCACTTCGTAATTGATTTCTTTTCGGACAACCCTTCACCAAATTGCGCATAAGCCAAATTCGCCAAGTCAATAGACCACCCTCTTATAGCCTTATGCTACTAACTCATCCTCCAGCTAGGCTCTTATACTTGTAAACATACTGCGAAGTTTACTTGTGGGAATCATCGTCTCTTTTTGCGTACGCAGAATACAGTTAAGGATCTCACCTAATATTTTGAAAAATTGTTCGTAAATGCTTGTGACTTCCCACTACAGACTTACGAAATGAAAGTAAGGGCCTTGACAGACCTGGGGATTAGCCGAGAGACGGCTTAGCATAACACTATGCAACACGATTTTTGGCACACGGATCTAACATGGTACGTTTGGTAGAGTCGAGTCCCCTGATCGAGAATCTGTTCTTGGTTTTTCTCCTATAGGGTAAGGGCTCGTAATTTTGACCAGTCTGCTTATAAGCATCGATGTTCCAAGTTTGAAGTGCGATATTTTCAATACTAATTGACTTTTTTTGTTACTCTCTTTTCAGAAGGGTTGTTTAGAAATCTGGCAGGCTATTTATAGTCTTATTTTTTCTAAAATTAGTTTTAATACGTTTAAAAATGAATTGATATGTAGAGGTGAATTTGACTCGAATTTTTGAATAACTTGGTTATTAATTTGGACAACTTGGCTGTAAATTTCGACAGCTAATCCGCCTCAACAGGATGTCCATTGTTCTTCATTTCATTAACCAATCTTACCAAGTCCTCTTCCTGTTCATGTAAGGGAAACGTAGAATGTCACAAGAAGCCCGGAAACTTTCCATATCATTCATTTAAGTAAGTTGACTTCGGTACTCCAAGTACGTGCGAATGTAACTAAAATTACTTGAATGTAACTAAAATTTCTCAAAAATGACCTAAAAAAGCAACTTTTGAAAATCATATAAACTAAACTAAATATTAATGTCCTCTCTTCAGTATATAATAGATTTCACTTAGGACTGCATTTTTGCCATAGAAAACATTCAGCTCCGATACCTCTAAATGCATTATTTTTTGATTTTTGTCAGAAAATTATTTTATTTAAAGTTATTTTATCGCATATCTCTAAAGCAAGTTGAGCTTCAACGTAATGCAATTTAGATATATACACAAAACAAATAAGGATATAATTTTAAAAATTGCCATGTCCTACTTCAGTATAGCCTCACCTCCCCTTATCTGACATTGTTTTAATGGTCGAACTCAAAGAAAGATCAGTTATATAATCCACTTTTTTCAACTTTTCACCAGCCTGAAAAACAAACGGTACGAGATATCGACTTCCAGTCTTTGGTCACCCTTCCCCCTTATAAGTAGACACTATCCAAAGATGTTTTTTTGTTTTATCTCATCACTTCCTCCCATTTAAAACCATGTTTTTTTTGGTTTATTTCAAAAACGACTTCGAATGTATTTTGGAAGTAGTTAAACCCAAAGCACAAGTTTGAAAGGGTTAAATAAAATTATTATTATTATTATTATTGGAGGTAGTTAAGATGAATATTTCGTCCATAGACCATAGACACCTATGACCGAAAAACATTTCGATATTGAATTTGCAAACGTTAAAGTTAAACCGGTTAAACCACATTGAATGATTCATTTCTCAACAGATTTCCCTTAAATATATTTTTTTAATAAGGCCTTGAAATTTCGAATCCGGCGGCATCGATTTCAATCGGCAATGAATCAGTAAAGCCCCTGTAAATTAATTACTTTTCTCGAATTTAATTTTATTTGTCTACATGCTTGCTACTCATATCAGAACATTTTAAATTGTGTTGTTCTGGGGAAATTTTTCAGTTTGAAATAGATGTTTTTTCTTAATTTATGAATCAATTTAACCGATAATATACCAGTAAATACCAAAACACCATGCTAAAAAATAATTCGCTGAGAGTTATTTCTTGTGAGTTCGAGCACTCCGCAAAGCTGGGACACTTTGCCATATTTTTTGTTCTTAATAAAAAATCAACAAATTAATAGATGTTAAAATTGTACATGATTAAAAACCTTACAAATCAATCTAAGTCTGCACCAATTGGTTAAAATGTGGGTTTTTCAAAGCTGTTAAGTCTTTGACCTTGGAAATCAATAGAAAGAATAATCCAAGGCTATTAGAAAACTCAAGTGAAGCATTCGTATTTCTAAATTATTTTCAAAAATGAATAAATTACAGTAAGAGTTTTTTCGAAAGAACTAAAATATGCATCTGTGATCGGTATAATGAGGAATAAGAAAACTGAAGAAAAAATAAAGTCGATATCTTTTACTTTTGATCGACAGCTAAGAATTTCGGGTATGAAGAATATCATATTGACTTTTTTCTTAATATATCTTTAAGGGCAGAATCACATTGACAGTGCAAATGCTCGCAGTAACCGTCAAATCCTCACCGTTTTTCTTAATTTACGCATTTTCATTGCAATTCTAACGCAAATTCTAAATCATCGTATTACTTTATCAAATACTTTATGGCACTAAGTGATAATAATCTAAAAGAATTGAAGAAATAAAACGAAAATCCGACAAACGGTGAGCAAAAAAGCTGTACGAGTGATTAACCGTAGGGGGAAGTGGGGCACCTTTGAAAAAGGGACACCTTTGAAATTGGAATTTTTCACTTATTTTTAAATAAAATTGTGCCTTATCGTGATATAATTTAGCTGCACAGATAGATTGAGAAGCTAAATTACATTACGATATGGCTCAGTTACACTTAAATATAGGTGAAAACTCCCAATTGCAAAGGTGCCCCACTTCCCCCTACAGTTTTTTCGCAGTTTCGTTTTATTTCTTCAATATTCTTATATTATCTTCACCTAGTGCCATAGAGTATAAGATAAAGTAATACGGTAATTGAGAATTTGCGTAAGAATTGCAATGAAAATTCGTAAATTAAGGAAAAACGGTGAGCATTTGACTGTCAATGTGATTCTGCCCTAAATCGAAATATTATGTAACTAAAATCTGCTAGGAACGGAAGGATTATTTATTAATTTTTAACGATTACATCGATCATTTGAATTTACTGTTTCTTAAATAACAATGACAATGGGATCAATTCATATGATTCGATATATAAATAAATAAAAGAAAGTGTAAACGATATTAGTGTAACATGTCAGAATCGAATAAATAGGGCTATGCCTCTATAAAACCGAATGTGCGACATTTGTATTCAACTCAATAGAAAATTTTAAGATCAACTAATTTCAAATACAATTTAATTAGCGGAAAGTGCCCATGCTTTGCATGGTCCCAAGCTTTATAATGATTAAATTTTTCCTATGTTTCTGTATAAATATGACTCCATAATATAATTTAAAAACAGGACATTTTCCCTGGTTTTTAAAATATGGATGCGATGAGCCACATTTATTGAAAAACATTGGAAAAATTTAGTCGATATGAAACTTGGGATCGTACGAAGCATGGGCACTTTCCCCTACTGAGCAGCATTTGCATATTTTCACGAAAAATTCAGACGAGTGTCCGTCTTTGAAATTTCGGATAGAAAATGGAATGGATTTCGTGCATTTTCACTCCATTGAGTCACTCACTTAATTAGAACATTGTTTCAACTGTACACATCCTCTGTCCAGGCATCTGCACAGGTTCTGAATGGACAGTCAGACTGAGGTCATCCTGTCATTGTGGCCATCCATTGAGCCTGCATCCCGTCAATCTGTTGCTGGTGAACAAACGGATCCGAAAGACATTGTGCAGAATCATGAGGTGGAATGAGGGTGTCGTCTTATGCACAGACTAATGCTATTTGTTGTGTCTCCTCCTTTCATATGCCTTCCATCCTGACGATGGTCTAGTGTCTGCTTCTGGTCTTCCAGTTCAATAGGTGATTGATTTTTTTTTGCTGAATGCCTCCACAGAGAAAGAACTATAGGACTTTCAGAGAATTTGGGATTTTGTACCAAACAAAGGCCATATGTGTTGGAATTTTGAAGCAGAAAAAATGTTACTCGTATTTTTATTTTTTATTTATGGAGCCAAAAGTCCAATTTGGCACATCAAACAAATGAAATTGCTCAATAACCTGGAATTTCTTTCTGCTATTGCTTCTTGTTATTTATTTGCAATTTGTGAATGAAAAGGTAGGATGCTTAAGACACAATTCAACAATTTACAAATTATGAACTATCAATAGAATTCTCTCTGAATTGTTATTGAAAAATCAGTAATATGGGATTCTTTTTAATAAACATAGTCCAATCTTATTATAAAAGTGGGAAGAACATGAAGCTCTTAAAATTGTACAGTATCGATCTAGATGATTGCACCAGACATTTTTTTTACAAAAAAAATAATGTTGTACATAAAAAACTTCTAAGAATGAATTGTGGCCCTGTAACTTCGAATAAGCGAATATGCTTTACGGTAAGGCTTTTAGGCTTCGCACACACTCTGGCTTCGAATACTTCATATTTTTCCTATATCCCTTTAATGGGCCTGACGCCTGACCTATTTTTTTCAGGAAATGTGTGACTGAAACTAGCTATTAAAATATATTGCCATAAATCAGATTCATTAAAGGAATATGGAAAAAATATGAAATGTTGAAATCCAAAGTGTGTGAGAAACCTTAAAGCTTTCCCCTATATAAAATTCACTTGTAACTTTTTATTTTGTATCACATCATGGGATTATATGAGAAACCTTTACTTTTATCATTGTCTCAGAATTCTCATTTGCAAATGGATTTGTTGAATGGATCACTTGATCATCAAAACTTAATTTAATCTATGTCCAGGAGATCTGAATCTTTTATAACATTTCAGAATGTTTAGAGTGATTCAATGGTTTTCGCTGGTTACCTGATGAGATCGGTACACTGAGAGAAATCCGAAAAAGTTAAAATAACATTCCAGAAATCTTAATTTTACCCTGAAGTATTGATTCGAAATTGGTGTAAATATTACCCTTTTTAGGTGTATTAGGAGTTAAAGGTACCCTTTTTCATGTTAATTTTACCCTTAAAAAGGTGTAAAATTAACATTAAAAAATGTTGATATATTTTTACACCTAAAAAGCCTAAAAACTGTTAAAGTTAAGAGGAAAAAAAGTTAATCGTACCCCCGTTTTTTTCTCAGTGAAGTAGCCCCACCTCCCCCTATCTCAGAATTACAACATTTCAGGAGAGCCCTTTGGAGTAAGGGTTGTGCCTTTACATAGTTAAAAATGTTTTTAACATTTTACATGTAAAAATGTAAAAAATATGTAAAATGTAAAAAAGGAAACATAAGCATTTTTGATATTGATTACGAGGAATATCAAGAAAACATCCCTGGGAAAGCCATGAACAAAATTTTGTTATGTAAACCTATTGATGTGAAGTAAGTCAACGATTTTATACATATAATACATACTCTATGTGGTAAAACAACGGTACTATTTTCTAATTAATCGTTCTTCTTCTGCAGATAGGTATTTCAGAATGTTGTCTGTATTAAATCCTCAACATGTTAATTTTTTACCTTTAGCGTATAATAGAACCAAAATTAATATTGTTAGTAAACATGTAAAACAATTAGACATAAAAATACAATTTTTTCCACTATTCGCATATAGAGAAATAGTGTGACTTTATCAATCAATTTTTAAAATAAAAAAAAATCTTTTTTAATAATTTCTTATAGTAATATACATAGGCTATTTTTAACAGAGTTTGATATAATGACACGTAAAAGAACTTGTGATTTAGTGTATTTGCAACATAATTGCAATGTAAATATAATACAGTGATATATTGTCTACATTGTTGGTTATCATTTATCCAGAAATTTAAACTAAAAGAAAATTATTCAAATTGAGGAGTTGATCAAGAATTATTTAGCTGTTTTTATGCATTGAAAAGCCAATCAAAACTCCAGAAGATCAGGAAAAATTAAGGATTTTGTGTTACAGGGGGTTAAAACACACAACGCAAAAAATAAAGGCGCAATATGCAGTAGACTCTCTCAAATTCGGGCATATGGGACCGAAATGTCAGCCGAATTAGACAGAAATTCGGGCGACAAACTTTTTGAAATGCAACGATTTTTTATTCATGTGCATATAGATATTGAGTTTACACACTCATATATATCGTAAATTGCATGGAAATACATCAATAATGCAAAATCACATCAAAACTAAGGCAAACCATGCCAAATTTGAGCATATTTGATTCATTTGATAATCATAATCAAACTTGAAAAATGACAACAAACTTTTTTCAAATGTAACCGCTGCCCGATCTTAAAAGAGCCGAATTTGTGAGAGTCTACTGTATATTTTTAAATCAATATTTATTTAAAAAAAAAAACGATCATAATTGTGCATAAAACACGCACTACTTAAGTTAAATACGGTTGAAGTCATAGAACTGGCACTGCTTCTGCATAAAAGGGTTAAAATGATTTCGCGTGTCTATAATACACTCATAGCTTCAACGCGAAAAAGTTAGAATCGGAAATAAAGAACGCACAGCTGCAACACAAAACGGTTAAAATTAAATATAAAATCCTCACGGCTTTCGAACGAAACGTTTAGCAATTTAAATCGTTTTTATTCGGATTCTGTGCGGATTTCATTGAAAATAAATACAATATCGTAATTTCTGTGTGAATTTTTGTTTATTACGTTAGTCTCATTTTAATAATAAAGCATGATGATTTTTAGAATATTATCACAGAAACATTCATTACCACAGAAACAGTGTTAGCAAGGACACACTGATTCTCTTCATGAACATTGTTTTCTGGAATGTGATGTCTTGGACAATGTACAGTAGACTCTCGCTAATTCGGCTCTTTTAAGATCGGGCTACTTTTTAATTCGGGCAGCGGTTACATTTGAAAAAAGTTTGTGATCATTTTTTCAAGTTTGATTATGATTATCAAATGAATCAAATATGCTAAAATTTGGCATGGTTTGTCTTACTTTTGATGTGATTTTGCATAATTGAGAGATTTTCATGCAATTTATGATATATATATATATATATATATATCAGTGTGTAAACTCAATATCAATATGCACATGAATAAAAAATCGTTGCATTTCAAAAAGTTTGTCGCCCGAATTTCTGTCTAATTCGGCTGACATTTCGGTCGCATATGCCCGAATTTGAGAGAGTCTACTGTATATAGCAAAATCCCCCCCCCCCCAAATTATCGTTATGAAGAGAGAAGGAAGTAAATCTCAATTTCAATGATTTTTATAATATTGATGATTGGCAGAAACCTCAGAACAAATGGAAAACACCCTGAGCATGTAGATATAAATAGAAGTTCAAAAATTATTAATTATTTAGATGGTTACTATTATATTGGTTCAATCGGGTAGAAGAAAATTTGAATTGGGATTGTCAGTAAGTTTCATCATGCATTTTAGACGACAAGCTCTATAGCAAAAAGCCGCAAAATATTTTACTGATTACAGCAAAATCTTTAATTGAGTAAAAAATAAAAAATTTGAACTTGATATTTGAATGGTATCTATCAATTTTACATTTTTTACATTTTAACTTTACATGTTAAAAATGCAGCACATGTTAGATATTTTTTTTACTATGTAAAAAATGATGTAAAATGTAAAATGTCAAAAATTCGCCCAACCATGTTTGAAGTTAGCAAATTCCTACACTGAGAGAAATCCGAAAAAGTTAAAATAACATTCCGGAAATGTTAATTTTACCCTGCAGTATTGATCCAAAATCGGTGTAAATATTACCCTTTTTAGGTGTATTGGGAGTTAAAGTTACCCTTTTTCATGTTAATTTTACCCTTATAAAGGTGTAAAATTAACATTAAAAAATGTTGATATATTTTTACACCTAAAGTTATGAGGAAAAAAAGTTAATCGCACCCTCTTTTTTTTCTCAGTGTATGCTGCCCGTGGTCATGTTCACTGTATGAATGAAGAAAGATTCCCCAGAATAGGCAAGCCATTGAAAGGAGGCGAAGGCTTCTGGGTAGATTTAGAATAAGGTAGTTCAAATTCAGGATCTTGCCTTGTGTGGTCTCGGGATCGACCGCGAACATCTTCCTGAAATGACAGAGGATCGACAGGCGTAGGCTATTATGGGATGTCCTAGGCCCGCGACCCATATAGCTAAACAAAAAATAATCTAACAAAAAAAAATCATATTAATTTTCACTAAACTACATTTTAAATTAAATCGTAAAGATGTCATTCGAATACCTCTGATCCGGGTAAAATAGCAGACACTGTGTTATCAAATTATTCTAGTGGTGTACCTCAGTCATTGAGGCTCTGATCTGCCTTGGTGGAGAAATCTGAGGTATAATGCGAAGGGAAAAGATATCCAGTCCGAAGCACTGTCGACACAAATTGCCATAATTAATCGAATCCGATGACTATCATCAACAATAGAGCCACCCATATACGCCCTCATTCGTTCTCTCAGCTCCTTGCCGGACTACCTGGGATATACTTAGCATCGCACAACTTCCGTTTGCGCAATCTCCCCACCCGGATCCCCTTTCGCCCCAGTCGTAGTTCTTTGATTCCCAAAAGCTTTCACGGAAAGATGGGGCGAGAGATGTTGTAAATCTATTTCCGGATAGGATTTGCTAGCGACAACGAAACACGAAGCGTGGTAAACTCAATTAGTGTCAATTACTGATCAATATATTGATTTCACGCGGGAGGGAAGGGATACACTTGGGTCTGGTGAGTGCAAGAAGTGCTGGGAAAAATATGGTACTATCATCTCTCAGTCGAGAGAGATTGCAGGAGGAAAATGGGTTTTGCTTCGACATTGACTGACGGCATATTAAATAACATTCCTCATTTTGGAAGAGTGCGAACAAGACACGTGGAATCAGAGGGAAGAATTACATCCACAATTCTCTTGCAATTGAGCTTTTAGAGTGATTAAATTTCATATCAAACTTTCCATTCTCTCCCTTTGAGTACAATGCATAAATTCTGGGTAAAACGGTTCTTTAACAGTCAAATACGGATACCATAATAATTCAACGTTAAAATGAGTATCGATCCTGTTTGCATGGAATTAAAGTCTTCAATTAAGCACATTTAACTTAAGGAATTTGTTGTTTAGTATTGAAGCATTCTCGACTAAATTTAATCACAAAATTTTAAATAAAAGTGACTATAATTTTAATCACTTAAAAAACGTTAGACACACGGCAATATTTCAAGATTGATCAAATCTAACTCACGAATTTAAAAGACATTTTATAAAGTTTTTTTTTTCCATTTGGCCTCTCCGTTTTACAACCAATTTTAACTTAAATTGAGACTTAAAATTGTACAAACGAAAAACATTCACAGTATAACCTAAGACCCGGCTGTAATAGGTTAAAGACCTTTTGTATCAGAAATTGTGGAATATTCAGGGAAGAGAAATCCTTCTATCGGGGACAAAAGGAGCTCTCTCGGAAGCCAGAAAGCGACAAAACGCGCCAAAAGCAACTATTGAAAATTTCCTCCGGCACCAGGAAGTGAATTGGAATGGGGCAGATGGGAGGAAGGGTAGAGGGTGCCCTCGTCTTTGCATATTGTCACACACACCTTTCAGCGACACCAATCGAATTGCTTTTTGTGTATACAGCAAAACTCAATTTAGCTAAATGGGCTTCTCTCACTCGACTCAATTCCACGTGATACCGACGTCTGTGCCGATTCCCGTACCCATAGCCCCTCCATCCAGTGAAGCCCTCCATGGACAAGCCATTATGCAGTTCCGGGGCAGGGGAATTGAATTTGCCGCCCGTCGATTGCAACCGATGACGATGTCAAGCCATACAAACACTCAATCTCTCTCCCTGACCACTTCACCCCCCCGGTCCCGAAGCCAACCCTCAGTCAGACGCGATTTTCAGACACACCATGTCAGATGAGACGATGATTAACTTCCTGACAAGCACAACTTCATATTTTCGTCTGGCAAACATTACCCATCTCCTGGCCAATTTTGTAATTTCATCCGAGGAGCAAAGGGAAGGGCCATACTGCCTCATGCCCTCATCCACCCTTATAGTTTATTAAGTGAGATTTCCTCTTAGTTTTTGTGGCTTTTATACAAAATTCAAGACTCTTAAAAATCCTTCCTTAAAATTCAATGAGAGATTTGTACCTGTTCGAACTCTACCAAGAGAGCATTATTAATTTCTTAAGTTAAATTTGTCTAAGTCTTCCGGTCCTTGGCAGATCTAGAAGCCAAACTGTTGGAGATAGTGATTTGGGACCTTCAGTGGTCTCCCAAGTAACTCAAAGCTTGTTAACAACTGTCTTACCTCTCGAAAACTATGTTTGTAACCCTCGAAGATCTTGTTGCAGAGAATAAAAAGAAGCTACAAATGAATCAATCTCATTGAACATCTAGTCGAAACAACGGACAACCGGATTTATCGATTTCTTGCGGCCCGGTTTAGATTTGAGGATGAGGTATTTTCAGCAGATTCGCTCGCAGATTCTTTTAAGATCGGACCACGAAATAAAGAGATGTCGATTTGCAGTTTTCGGCAAATATCGGGTAAAAATTGCAACTTGGTGCATTAACTCCCTACTTCCCCTACCCTACCATTTCTTCACCATTTTGAAGATCTCCCTTTTTCGCTTTATCAAAAGTTCGGTCCCAATGGCATCAATTGAGCTTAATTTTAGTGTTAGAGCGTTCGAATGGTTAGGATAAAAAACAACTCATTTTTTTTTTAAATGACTAGCTCATGTTCTAATGGTAAATATAATATTTATCTATCAAGTATTGCAATATTAAAAAAAACTTTCCAAAGACGAGAAAATGCCAATTATGTCTGAATGAATTCTCTTTGTTGGCCAAACTTCATCAGGTAATGACATTTAATAGGTTTCGGGGCATGAAAATTGGTTTAAAAAAAAAACACAAAATACTTATAAATGTGAAAATAATTGATAAAAATTCAGTAATATAAGATCCAAAATATATACATTAGAGTCTCGCTATAAGCCATCGCTCTATAGTCCACAATTTATCGACCGTTGATTTCAAAACACTGATTTTAAGTTGGGTTATGTTTTTTAGTATGCGAAATTCATAATTATTTTAATATTTTTGGCAAACTTTATTAAGTAGTTGTGATAATTGTGATCCACAATGAAGAGAGCAAAGACAAGTACCACAATCGCAAAGAAAGTGGAAGCCGTCGAGCAATTTCAATACTAAAAGTCGTTGATAATTTTAAAAAATTACATGGACTATAGTGCGACCCAAGTGTCAAATTTGAAACCAAATATGGACTATAGCGAGACTCTACTGTAGTCGTAAAATAGTACTGAACGAACCATAATTTGAAAATTCAAATTTCACCTTAAATTTATTTTCTGAATACCTCTTGAAAGTTAAATAAAATTTTCTGAAAAAACTCATACTACTTTATTTTACATACATTGTTTTACTTATTTTGAGTTTTTCCAAAGAACATATCGCACATTGAATATTACAACGGCGGATCTTGGTTTTTGTCAATTTTGAGATATTGCTGTTTTCTGATAGGAAATTTATTAAATATTCATTATATTTAATAATCTCAACAACTTTGTTAGAAATATTTTTCATAATTTTGAGTATTTGTCAAGCTTGCAGAACAAAAATAGTATAAAAATGGCGTATAATTATTTCTCTGAGTGTTTTTAGTGTTACAATGGCGTTATCTGAGGAATCATACGCCACTATTCCACTGACCATGAATCCTACGCCACTGTATCACTAAACGGCATTCATTTTTTGACATTTCGAGGAATAAACAGTGACAACAATCTACATAGTTCTCTCGTGCAGTGCAGTGGATTGTTTTTTAGAAAGAAATTGCAAGATGGAAAAAGGTTTACAATGGACCACTGCCTCTAAAAGACACAAAGAAACGTGATCTTATTTCTTTGTGTGAGGGAAATCTTATTCCAAAAAAGCTCCACATATTTTATCAAAATCTTGACTATATTGTAAAAGTAAATATTCGAAACTTGACTTTTTTATATAAAAAATGTCATTTGTATATAGAGTACACAGAGATCTGAAGAAATGAAATGGATTCATGGGCAAATAAAAAAAAATATAAATAAAATACACAACTTTTCATTATTTATTTTTAATTTCAATGGGTCTATGATTTTTAAAATTAATTTATGGTCGAACAACAAAAGAAATATTGTTGAAATCCAATAAAAAATAATTCTATTAAAATTTAAATTACTAAACAAGAGGCGTACCTTAAAATCCTTGTCTGGATTTTTAGTATTACAGTGACGTATAATTTTGGCAATTTTGCCGCATAAGTGTAAAAGTGACGGATCATTTTTTAATTTTTTAAATAACTATATTTTTGGGTAATAAAAGTCCAATATTTCGAGTTCCACATATGTGCTCTATCCAGTGGAATCATATACAAACAATCTTTAAAATTTGTAAATGAAAATAAGAAAATATTATGAAATTTAGTTTTTGAGGCCGTCTCCTGAAAAATGCTGAAATCTGACATCCGCCATTGTAATATTCAATGTGCGATATGATTATTGAATGTTCTGAGTGAGACATTTGTGATTTGCTTATAATGATGTATGGTCTGCCGGGTTTCGCAGCAATAATTTTTGCCCGGTAGAATTTTGTGGCAAAAAACTATAAGAAAAACAGAAACTACATCAAATATTAGTTTAATTGATAAAAATAGTCATTATTATTCACAATTAAACTAATAATTTTGATTTATTCCAAATATTTTACAGAAAAGTATTCGCATGAGATTTTGGCGCGAGTCTCGAAGATGATTTTTGACATAACCTCTAAAACTACGTCATCACCAGTTGGTAAACTACCGCTAGAAGCACTAATATTAAGAAACAGCAAAGCATCCCAAATTGACGGAGTGCTCGAACCCACGAGAAAGAGCTGTCCATGTATTCTTTCCGTACAGAAGTAGAGTTTTGTAAGTAGAAAAGCCATTCGAAAATCTATTTGATGATCCAAAAGAGACTTTCTTACTTCTCGATACTTATAAGATATATATTATATTTAAAAGTTACTCTACTGAGTACAGTAGAGTCTCGCTATAGTCCATATTTGGTTCCAGATTTGACACTTGGGTCGCACTATAGTCTATGTCATTTTTTTTTAATTATCAACGACTTTTAGTATTGAAATTGTTTGACGGCTTCCACTTTCTTTGCGATTGTGGTACTTGTCTTTGCTCTCTTCATTGTGGATCACAATTATCACAACTACTCAATAAAATTTGCCAAAAATATTAAAATAATTATGACAAAATTTCATGTCGCAAAAATCATAACCTAACTTAAAATCAGTGTTTTGAAATCAACGGTCGATAAATTGTGGACTATAGAGCGATGGCTTATAGCGGGACTCTACTGTAACTCTTTTGTCAGCTTTCTAGTGTGATATTTGATAATTTTTCCCATGAGGTACATCCTGTTCGAATTTCGAAGTGCTCAAGTGTCAAAACGTATCGGTATTCACATTGTTGTGAGGAAAAAAAACAGAACAACGACGTTTACTGTTCTTTCCCCAGTATTTAATCCAGAGGTGTGCAAAAAACCGTTGAAACCGAATTAACGTCAAAATAAGTTTGCTCAAGTAGCGTTTTGGCCATTGCCGTACGTGTTTCATTTGACGTTTATTCGGTTTCAACGGTTCTTGCACTCCTCTGATTTAATCACTCCATACGCATTGAGTAATTCTTTTGCCAACTTTCTAGTGTGATATTTGATAAATTTTCCCCATCTTGTTCGAAAATTTAGTATGAAAATTCGAAATTGGATTTGAATTCGTCGAACTTCAACGACTTTTTGTGCAAATAGAGTTCCATTTACCTTTTATCCAAGACACTATTGGAGAATCAAAATCTACTTCTGTTTGGGCTCACTGAGCCCAAACAGAAGTAGAAACACTGTTAAGATTCTGTTAGAATATTTCACAAGGTATCTCATGATGCAAAAAAAAAATGTAAAAAAAAGTTTTTATTCGTCTTAAAAATGCGTTTGAAAATAAAATTTTTCTGAAGTGTCCCACTTTCCAAAGTTTACCCTGTCTTATATTTCGCATATTTCGTGGATACATCCATTTGTAAAAACAAAAGGATTAAATTGATCCGAATCTGATCCTTTTGCAAAGGATGGATCAAATTAACATGTTCTATTGTGATAAATGTGCATTCAAAGTTTGAAATTTAATTCATCCTTTGCAAAAGGATCAAGTTTGGATCAATTTGATCCTTTATTTTTACCAGTGTCATTTTATGCTCAGACTATTTCATCTGTGCGAAGTAACACTAGAACGTTAAATACTTACTAAATTGTCTTATTTACTGACCATTTTCATCAAAGTACAGTAGACTCTCGCTCAATCGGCTCTTTTTCAATAGGGCGAAATACTGTGTTGACAATTTTCATGTTTAATTTTATGAAGCTAATTTGCTCAAATTCGCTGTAGTTCTTCCTTTTTTATCGTGATCCTACGTGATCCTTTATAATTGAGGGCTTTTTGTGGAATTTACAAAGGCTTTGACGCCCAAAATCGATAAACCGCATGACATTTTGCCCCAAATGCCCAATTGAAAGAGAATCTACTATATACTGACACCAAACGTTTTCCACCTTGAAGCACCCTAATTCTTCCAGGATTCCAGCAACTGCGGCAAAAAACCTCTTGAAAAAAGCACTATGATTCACACTGTTCGTTCTTATTTAAGACACTTGATTGTATCTAGGACAAATGAAGTTTATAAATCCAACTCTAGAGGTGCTTAACCCATTAAGGACGAGTGGAACACCGATGTCCCAAAAACAAAAATAATTTTTTGACTATTTAGAAAGTTATTTTGTCCTCTAAGTAGTCCGAAAAATTAGTTTTTAATTTTGGGACACAGGTGTCCCATTCGTCCTTAAAGGGTTAAGCCTGAAATATATCAGGAAGCCATGACAAGAGTGTCACATTTAAGCGGAACATATTTGAAGTTTATTTCCGAATTTCGGTTCATTTTCGAACAGAAGTAACGCCGACATCGAAGTGAACTTGTGAACATGGGAATATGCTTAAAGAAGAAATTTTCAATATGAAAAAAATACAAATTTTAGCACTAAAATTTTTATTTTTGTTCAATAATATTTCTTTTCGATAATATTCTCTTTCTCTTGTTGACCTCTTTCACCTTTTATAACTCTCTATCCTTCTAACTTACAACTCTAATAATTTCCTCATCTTCAACGTTTCATATCATCATCATTCATAAGAGTAATTTTATTTATCATCATATTGAATGTATATATGTATAAAGTTACTTGAAATGTTTATTTATTATTTTTTTCCTCGAGAGGAAAATTTCTTTATATTTTTAATAAAATTAAAACTTGAAGAGGAAGAAAAATTAAAATATAAATCCTTATACGAAAAATAAGACAAGAATATTTTAAAAATAGTTTTTTTTTGCATCTTCTTCATAAGATCTCTAAATGGAAATAACTTCCATAATACATTTTTTAAAGTTCTTTTTGAAATATTTATAAAAAAAAAAAACAGAATAATAGTAAAAAAAAAGTAATGGAAAAAAGTGATAACATCTTAGAGATTATATTTATTTTGCATAAAATACCTAAATAATTTTTATATAATATTTTTTTTAAAGATAAAAAATATTTTTAGAATAGGAAATAAAATGGAAAATCTTTATATTTCAAAAGATTAAAGGAAAAATTTTACAAAAAAGCTCCATTTATAAAATATGTGGTCTTTTTTTTTTAATACAAAGCATTTTTTTTTCTTTTGGTCCAATCGATTCACTAGTAATTATATCAAACTTGTTCTAAATATATCTTCACATTCTGTAACTTTCCCTAAATATTTTCTCCTAAAATATCTTCCTCAAAACCTTCGTCATTTCATTTGTTTTTATTAATCACTGTTTTTTGTCCAATAAAATTCACTTGCAATAGGTTCATCAACTTGAATTGTAAATTTAATAATTTTTTCGTCAATTCTTCAAGAAAAAAAATATATAGAAACAATTATATCAAAATATTTTCATTCCCATCCCGAAAAAAAACGAAGAAATAAACATGAAACAAACTTGAAAAAGATTAAAAAAAAAAATTATCAAGTCCAATATAATTACAATATTACAAATATACTTTTCTTCTAAATTGGAAATACACGCAATATGTATATATAGGAGCTCTATATGTATAATTGCCTAATTGTTATATAGTTGTTCTCATTGTTATCATAATGTTTGTTTTTTCTCAATAATTATTTTATGCAATTGTGGTCTCACTAAAGTGTAGTAAATTTATATAAAAAATAAACATAATTATTGTATCTACTTACAATCCAATATTCCTCATTCCTTTCTTCTTTTTCTTTTTTTTCTTGCTCACTTCTACCCAATGATTTTCTTTTTCTCAGTGAACAGCATCAATGTCCCTTTGAGCCCTTGATATCTTCAATTTATCCTTTGGCGTCTGATTCTCACCAGATTCAAGAGCAAACATCTTCATCTTCTCCTTGAATGACAATTTTTCTGGCACTGTATCGTTGCTCTTTTGATTCTTCTGCTGTTGCTCAGCTAGGCGTCGTGTCCGGGGATCCCTGAAATTCAAATTTAGCCATCACAGAATAAATTTAAAAACAGGAGAATCCGTACAATGTAGAGAAACAAAAAAGAACAAAATTAGCACCAAAAAGCTAAAAGCTTTGTTAAATACTGATTAATGACAAACAGTATTTTTCCTGCGTCCACTGAGAGAGGGCAGAACTAGTACTGACAGAACATTTCAGGGAAAGGAAGTCGTCATTTTGGAAATATTTCAGGCTGTTTTTCATATTTTTACTGCTCGAATTCAAAAAGAGAGCATTTATATACAAGGAGTCCCTGAATTATGCATACACTAGATCCCGGCATTATGCACATTTTCGGGATAGAAAAAACGCGCGAAATGGCATTATCAAGAAAATTTTCATACACGTTAGGGGCTTTTTTTGAATAAATCGGCCGTAGAACGAATTTCGCGCGGAGTAAAAGTAGTTCAAAAAAAAAATTCAACTGTTTAATAGAAATACATTAACAAACAGTACTTTTTGGCCAGAGTTCTTCAATAAATGGTTAGAATATTTAAAAAAAAAAACAATTACCTTAATAAAAGAAATTAAAGTTTTATTCTGAAAAAGTAGCAAAATGCTTTCAAATTTCCCGCGTCGCAAAATAGTATACATTCAGGCGTATTTCGAAAATAAGTTCATAAATTGACCCCCAATGGTAGGCAAACTTGCATAATTGTATGTGCATAATTCCGTCAGGTGCATAATCCCGAAGGACTTAACGCCGGGACTGAGAGTGTATTTACAGAACCGAGAAAAAGCGCGTGAAACGGCTTTATGCTTACAGAAATTTGCATTGTCTCAGGAGACTTCTTTTGAATAAGTTACGAAAACGCCGTAAAATATGCAAAATATTACACTATGCAACAAATTGACAACTTTTTTTTGGCACACGGATCTCACATGGTACGTTTGGTAGAGTCGAGTCCCCTGATCAAGAATCTGTTCTGGTTTTTCTCCTATAGGGTGGAATCTACACTTATGGATGTTGTATACACTTATGGACGACGTAAAAAAAAATAAGTTATTACACTAAACAGATTTTTGAAAAATCAAAAAAAGTGTTAATTACAACATAAACTAATAATTTTATAACTTTCCGAAATCTGTTTTACGTAAAAACTTAAGATTCTTTCACGCTGTCCATAAGTGTATAGCATCCATAAGTGTAGACTCCACCCTACGTCACAATTTTCTTTAATTAATTTTTTTGTTTTTGCTATTTTGTCTCATATTATCAATTATTCCTCCGGTTCTAATGTACAGAACTTAATAAATGGACATCCGTTTGAAAGGTAAGTAGTTGTGCTTCAACTTGAAAATTATGTGATATTTTTTCAGAAAATCCTTGGGAGCAGAGAAACAAAATCAAACTAACATTTCTCAAAAATGACCTAAAAGGCAACTTTTGAAAAATCATATAAACTAAACTAAACTAAATATTAATGTACTCTCTTCAGCATATAATAGATTTCACTTAGGAAGGACTACAGTTTTCCCATAGAAGACATTCAGCTCCGATACCTCTAAATTTATAGAAGGTCTCTGAAAGTTAAATATTGTAGAACCTCTCACTTTGTCAACAATTATTCACATCGATGTTAGAGCAAGGCAAGAGCAAGTCTTGGATACACCGAGAAAAATTTGGATGGTATTTTCTACAAATCGTGTCTTTAAATTCTACAAAGATTTCTCAAAAGATAGTAGAAAATACCATCCTCCATAGAAACTTTCCTTTAGAATCTACCATCTTGACATTTTAAAATTTACTATCCTATGGATAGTAAATTCTAACAGCCGGATGGTAAAATTTACTATCCTCATTTAGATTTTACCTTGACCTCTCTTAGATTCTAATATCCGGGAAGTAAATTTTACTGGCCGCATATTAGATGTTAAAATTTAACTAGAAGACAGTAAATTTTAACGGAGGATAGTAATTTGGATTAAAATTGCCATCCAAGCCAGTAAAATTTGCCATCCTACTGTTAGAATGTCATTTTGGAATATCGTGGGTGTCGATTCAACCGTTCCCGATATGCTTTGAATACATTATAGCAATTCGTGGCGCAGCTGGAAGATGCTGGACTGTCATCACAAAGGTCGCGTGTTCAAATCTCGGCGCAGTCGTCAATTTTCACGCACCAAAATGGCTTGAAATACAGAGAATATCATCCAAGAAGGGCCCCAAGCCCTCAAACAATGGCCAAAAAGCAATGAAAATAAGGAAAAATAAATTTTTCCGACATTTTTCATTCTAATATCCGGCTAGTAAAATTTACTATCCTGCCAGTAAAATTTACCATCCGGCTAGTAAAATCTAACATCCGGGGATATTAGAATTTACCATCCGGATATTAGAATTTACTATCCATGCAATAGATTCTACAATTTTTGACAGTCCAATTTAATATCGCGTTTGCTGGGTGACTTTTTTACTATCCGGCCATTAGAATTTTGTATGGAGGATGGTAAATTTTACCATCCACATTTTTCTCGGTGAGAGAGGAGGCTTCCGGAAGACGAATTGCTGCTCCCGAATCCCGAAAACTTCGTGTTCTTATAATCGGCTTCAAAATCGAAAACCATCACAAGAAACCCCGACAGGGTTTCATATTCTTCAAGTTGAAAAATCATCCGAGACATACGAGCGAGAAAAAAACTTCTGAATGGAAAAATTTCAACAGACTGGAGTCCAAAAAATCAATCACATCCTGAAAGAAAAGCTTTCATGACTTGAATACGGAAGGCAAAAACATAAATAAAGGAATTTTAGTATTTGTTTCACAATTTCAATATTTGAAAAAAAAAATTAATGTCGAGTTCTACATAGTTATTTTCTAATCGCAGTTTCGATGGCCCTTTGTAGATTGCCACAAAATATTGTTTTAAGAATAATAAAATGACAGAAAAATAATAAAAATACAAACACTAATTTACATAATTTTTCAAGAAAATCGCGTGGAAAATATGATACGACCCCATAGCAAAAGAAAGCGGAATAGGAATAACAAGCGAAAAATTCCTCGGAATTTTCCACTATTTTTCCTTAAAAAATTCCATAGGAATTTTCCATAATACGTTCCAAGGAAAATTCAATGGATTTATGCTGGATTTTTTATATACAGTAGACTCCCCATAGTAAAATTCTGTGGAAATTCCAGTGGAAAACTTGCGTCCAAATTGCAAAATTCGCCGGAATTTGACGCAAAAATTCCACTAAGTTTTCCTATGGAATTTGGTGCCGGTAACTCCATTTGAATCTTAGCTCTCCATGGAATTTCAAATACGATATGCTGGAATTCCAGCGTTAAATTCCGCGGTGTTCCATGGAACATTTATATGGAAACTCACACGTGAAACGTCCGCGGGATAAGCTGGAAAAATCATATGGAAATTTCCACTATCCTTCCATAGGGTTTTATATGGTCTTTTCCACTTTTTTTTTTCGAATGTCAAACAAAAGAAATGGTGTTGTGATAACATGGATAATTTGTTTCCAAACTTTCCGCAAACATTTTTAGTGATTCATGTGGCAATTATAATATAATTAATTATGCGACACTGCGTTTCGTGTAGATAATAGTGAAGTGATTATACATTAAATAGGCCGCCAACATAAAATAATACTGTTTTTATGTTATTTAATATATATTTTAGGAAAAATAAATTTTTTTTATAAAATATTTTTTTATTGCTCAAAGTGTTAATTCGTTATTGCTGTTTTAGTAAAACATATTATAATCCTCGTAATCTTTGCTATTTCTTTAATATTCGTCAGTAAAATCATGAGGTGCATGTGACAGCTTCATTTTTTCTCCATTTTATTTTGGTGGAAAAATCCACATAAATTCCACGAGCATTTCCATGGATGTATTGTAATCTATATAAAAAATCCAGCATAAATCCATTAAATTTTCCTTGGAACGTATTATGGAAAATTCTTATGGAATTTTTTAAGGAAAAACAGTGGAAAGTTCCGAAGAATTTTTCGCTTGTTATTCCTATTCCGCTTTCTTTTGCTATGGGGCTCTCTCTCTCATTCGGGAATATGGGGCGAAATGTCATCCAGTTTATCGATAGATTTGGGCATCAAAGCCTTTGTAAATTCCACAAAAAGCGCTCAATTATTAAGAATCACGATAAAATAAGAACTTCAGCGAATTTGAGTAAATTTGCATTAAAATCAAACGTGAAAATTGTCAACAAAATTTTTCGGCCGACTGAAAGAGAGCCGATTGAGCGAGAGTCTACTGTATGGCCTATAGCGAGGCTCTACTGTAACTGAGATTTTGAAAACTTCTTTGAAACCTTTGAAACCTCTTTGAAACCTCTTTGAAACATAAAACAAGGAATCTTAGCTAAAGAATCTCAACTTACCGATAAACTTCCTGAGCACCAATAACACCCGGAGTCTGCTGAATCGGCGAATTCCAAGACTCATTCTCCGGAGTTGTTGGTGTCTGCAGCAGAGCTGTTGTGTCTTGAATGAATTTCTGAACGAAAAAGAGAAAATATGTTCAAACAAAAAGTCCGTTTGGTGAATGAAATCTTCACGGGGTTACACTCACATTGGGATCCTCCCGGATAATCTCAAGATCTGCCTGTTCTGGCATCAGCGATGCCGCTCCCGCTACCACATTGTTCTCTTCATCGTGGAAGGAGACCCTTTTGTTGTCCCGATTGAAATTTATGGCAGAAATGGGCGCCACAGTGGAACTGGGCGGAGTGAAGTTGTTATTTGTGGCCAAATGACTGGGAATTGGTGGTTTTTTGCCCAAATCCAGATGCCCTGGTGGCTTCTGTGGCAAATTCTGACTGTTTCGGAGTTTTTGCTGTTGCTGTGACATCACAATGTACGAACTATTGCGCTCCGGAGGCGGTGGTGGTCCTCCATTTGACGTCACCTCAAAATTCTCCCGGGAAGCATCACCTGGATCCACTGGACTCTGCATCTGCTCAAAATTCGAACCTCCTCCTCCTCCTCCTGGAGAAACTTCACTGACGTGCAAATGTGACATTTCCTTGGACAACATCAAAGCAGCCGAATTGTTCTCATGAATTGCTTGATCGGCAAAACTTGCGGATTTTGTCTGCTTCGACGGAGAATTTGGAACACTTCCACTGATCAGAAGATTCCCACGACCCTCATTCTGTGGTGCCTCCAGCCTTGCTGCATTATTGTGCTTGAGGATGCTCTTGGGTTGCATCACTGTTGCCTCCGAGGGCAGATGACTTTCGCCCATTTGGGAAGTTACTCCTGCTCCTGCCTTTGCATTCCCGCCCAAATCTGGCTCCTCTTCATGTTCCTCCATCTCCTGAGCTCTTCGCTCGAAATCCCGCTCCAGCACCAACGTCTTCAGTTGCTCCTCCTGCTGCGGCGTCCGATGAGCCTGGCCAGAAAGTTCATTGATTTGCTGATCTCGCCACTGTCTCATGTGCTCCCGACGCATTTCCTGCTCCTTCTCACGCTCTTCCCGCTCCCAGGGATTTGTGGAGCCGCCCGGAAAGGCCTTATTGGCGCCATTGTTGCCCATTGGGTAGTAAGCCACCTTGGGAGGTTCAGCATTGCTGGCTACGTACTGCGGCTGCTGCTGCTGCTGCTGCTTGAAGAGAGGATGAGTTGAGGAGGGTGGAAGAGGAGGAGACAGCTGCTCATCGGGTGGTGGCAGTAGCCGATGGTGCTGAGCATTTAGGGAATTTAAATTTATTTGATTTCCTTTCCTCATAAAAAACTAATTTTTCAAATATCAAAATTGTCAGTAAAAAAAAACAAGAAGTGATCCCTTAACCCTTTATGGACGATTGGAACACCGGTGTCCCATAGAAGAAATTATTTTTCCTGACAATTTACGGATACTTATTTCTAATATTTATACATAATCATAAAGTAGAAGGATGTAGGAATCTAGTGTATTTTTTGCAAATCTCTAGCTATTAGGTATATATTTTAATATTTAAACTCAAAAACGTGGAATTTTCAAGTTCTCGAATTGGTCAATGAATTTTAGATTTTTTTTATATTTACGATTTTTTTTTTAAGCAAAACCCTTTCAGATCTATAAAATACAATAACTGCACATAATATTTTTATTCAGAGTGAAAATTATCATGAATTGGTATTTTCAGGAAAGCTTCTTGAATTTCATGGGACATATATGTTCCAATCGTCCATAGAGGTAAAAAAAACACAGAATCCGTCTCTGTTGGATTTTTCAAGGTTTGAGGTTGGAATATCTCTTTGTTTTGCTTATTTGTGCATAAAATATTCAATTATTTGTAAAAACTTGTGTGATTATATCAAGTTCCTCAGTGTAATATTGGTTAGAAAAGGTAATATTTCAATAATTTATGAAATAGTTCTACGTAAACATTATATTATTATCATTGACCAGTTAAATTCCAGTTTAATTCTTTTATTTTGATTTTTCAGTCCGTAAAAAGTGTCTCGTCGTTAAAGGGTTAAAAACCCATTTAAATCAAACCGAAAATATCAATCATGATATTTAGTATGGGAGACCGGGGCAGAATTAGCCACGTATAGAATTAAATAGTAGATAGAAACCACTTCCATTACTATTCATAGAAAAATTTATCAGCCTGTGGTAACACACTAGAGAATTTCACATTAAAATTTTAATGTGATTAACATTAATTGTTGCTGATATGTGTCCTAAAATATGCAATTTTCGTTAAGAGCTTTTAGAAATCGATTGATTTAGTGATAAAAAAGTGGACTTGAGTCACAAAAATTGGTTCAAATAGATTAAAATACCATAAATACGATTGATAATTAATGAGCAAATTAATGAGAATTGAGCAAATTTTTGAGCAAAATTTGCTCATTAAATTTTCATCAGGTATAACTACTTTATTGCAGTCATTTGGGTAGTTTCTGCGCCACAATTTTCTCACAAATTTATTCATTTCTTAATGAGAAGTTATGTTTAGCTTAACCTTGAAAAATAAATTTGTAGCAAAGAACAAAATAAAAATTCAACGTCTTTTTACCAAATAAAGCATTGTAACTCTTTCTTCTTCATTCTTTTGAACACATACAAGATTAAAAAATCAATCGATTCTATTTCTTGTTGAAGAAAAAAGCTTTAAAAAAATTATAATCACGAATATTCTGAAGTTTTTGTCTAAGAATTCTTATTTTTTTTTAACAAAATTGCTTTAAAAAAACGGTATCCAGAACCCAATTCAAAATATAAATAGACTTGCTAGTACAATGTTTTTTTTTATATTTCAGAGGTTATGGTTCACATAACCTAAAATTCTGTAACAATATTTTGCCAAAAAAAAAAAACGAAATCATTTTTTGAGATTTCGAAATTTTTCAAAATGACAGAGAGGGTATAAATATTTTCAATCGTTTATAACAAAGTACACTTTAAACAAATAAACTATGACGATGAAATCTTATCAAATAATTTTCAATATTTTGAGGTTATGGCTTCAGTTTTCTACCCCGTCAAATCATTGCTCTACTTGCCGATTTTACTCGGAGGTTTTTTGAATTGTAACGGTATATTCTATTACATTTAGACAAATTCTGTAGATTTTCGGCAGAATTTCTGCATAGGAAATCTGCAGATTTTTGGCAGAAATTCTTGCGAAAATCTGCAGATTCTCGGCAGAATTTCTGCATAGGAAATCTGCATAGTCTGCATTGTCTCAACAAAAATATTGTTGATTTATAAAGACACTGTAGAAGTTACAAGGAAAATGGTATGCTCTGCTTAACAAACATTACCAATTAAACATTTTACATATTTAAAAAGATGCGAGCAAAAATAATAATTTCTTAAAAATCGCCAATCGAATGATACAAAAACACGAAATTAAGGTCGACGTGCTTAAAGTTGTCACTTTACTACAATTCACCATGTGCGGACAATTCACCATGTGTAAAAATACCGTTGAAACATTTTTAACAACGGTTTTTCAAGATCAAAGGTTAAAAAAATGCTCTAGTGTTCGCATTTATCAGGCGAATGGGCCATATTTGAGCTCGTTGGAAAGGTCTTCGGATTTTCAAGAAAACTGAACCAGTTTCAATCGATAAGGAACCAGTTTATAACCGATAACTAATTTTTATTCGAATTTCAATTATATTTAGTCCTAAGGTATTTTGGGCAATGTTTTGAGTGATTTATAAATCCGTTCAAATCGGTTGTGAATCGGTACTGAACCGGTTATTAACCGATAAGTATTTTTGTCTGAAAATCAATTTTATTACTCTTAAAATTATCTTGTGAGATCTTTCGAGTGATTTACAAATCGGTTTAAATCGGTTGAGAACCGGTAAACGGCAAATGATGCAAAAGTACTTTTAAGGGATAGCGTCTAAGTCACGAGTTCGAGCTCTTCACAAAACTTAGGAGGCTTTGCCACACCTTTTTAATCGAAATGTCTTAGGTCTGATCAAAATGTTTTTACTCAAAGTTTGGGCGCGATCTGAAGAGGGCACATTTCACCTCAGACCACAAAAACAAAGATTGTAAGGAATCTGAGCTAAAAAGTATTATATGAAAATAATTGTATAATGAACCTGATTGTTTAATTTGATCCGATTCGGAAAGTTTTAGGTTATGTTACTCCTAACCTCAAAAATTCAGGACATGACTTTTTATGTAACATAATGTCTTAATCTGAAAATTTGACTAGTTTTTGCATATCAAATGCCACAAAAAAGGAACTACAGTAGACTCTCTTTCAATCGGGCATATGGGGCAAAATGTCATCCAAATTATCGAAACATTTGGGCGTCAAAGTCGTTGTAAATTCCACAAAAACCCCTCAATTATAAAGAATCATGATAAAATAAGAGGAACTACAGCGAATTTGTGTGAATTAGCTTCATAATTAATCGTAAAAATTGTCAACAACATTTTTCACCCGATTGAGTGAGAGCTTACTGTAAGTATCCGAAAATTCATCAAATTTAATTAAATTTTAAAATAATAAATTCCTAACCTCAAAAATTTAATAGATTCCGACAATTTAAATTGCTTTTCAATGACTTTCTAAATTCAGAAATTATTGTTAAATTCTTATTTAAAGACACATGATATGATATTTTCTGTCATGAGATTACGTTCTTTATTGAGGTTAGATCAAACATAACCTAAAATTCTAGATGAACAAATAAAGAAAAAACGAAGTCATTTTCTTCATTTCATGAATTTCCATATTTCCATTCAACGAATTAAATGGCATATAGCCATATTTCCTCATTCAATGAATTGAATGAGGAAAACCTAGGAATGAATAAACAAAGTAAAAAAAAATGAGGTTTCTGTACGAAATTACATAACCTGTTAATATTTGGTGAACGATATTTCTGAATTTCTAAGACGAAGATTAAGTTGGGGAAATTCCATAATCTCGCACAAGAAATATTTTTTAGAGTAGGGGAAATGCTTATAATTTTGTCCAGTTTCTTATTTTGGACACTTTGAGGATAACATTGGACACTAAAAATAAATTGATTAAAATGATGGATTTTTATTCCAATATTTGATGAATAATGAATTCTATCTAAATATTTGTTCTTTTTGGAAGATTTTAACACTAAATACGTTAAATTTTGAATATGATTTGAGTTGAAATTGCTTTGTTGAAAATTCAGTGTGAGCAATTGCTTACGAGAAATATGACAGAACTTCGTGTTTACTTCAGTTCTTATTTAGCTGTAGTGAAGTACTAACAATGTTTCTTCGGTTTTTTTGAGTGATATTATTGAATATTGTGTTGATTCACGTTACTGATGATTTGTACATTTGACCTGAAGTGAGATTTGCCTTGTGAATTATATTTTTCGTGTGAAAAATGGGAAATTTTTTAAGACATTCACCAGTGAGGTGATGATTCTTATTTTGGACAGGTGTTTTTCTCACGAAATTTCGTGAAGTTTTAGCTTTTGTGATGACTAGGTTGAACAAATGCCTGGAGAAACAAAGGAGCATCATCTCTACGAAAGAGATGTAGCGAGAAATGCCTTGAAAGGCTCCCGGAAAGGGCAGGGAATGAGCGAATCCGCACGTACTTGGAGTACCGAAGTCATCTCACTTTAATGAATGATATGGAAAGTTTCTGGGCTTCTTGTGACATTCCACGTTTCCCTTACATGACCAGGAAGAGGACTTGGTAAGATTGGTTCATAAAATGAAGAACAATGGGCATCCTGTTGAGGCGGATTATCTGTCCAAATTTACAGACAAGTTGTAAAAATTAATAACCAAGTTGTCCAAAATAAGAGTCAAATTCACCTCTACGTATCAATTCATTTTTAAACGTATTAAAACTAATTTTAGTAAAAATGAGATGATAAATAGCTTGCCAAGTTTCTAAACAATCCTTCTGAAAAGAGAGTAACAAAAAAAGTCAATTAGTATTGAAAATATCGCACTTCAAACTTAGGATATCGATGCTTATATGCAGACTGTCCAAAATTATGAGCACTTCCCCTACTTGAAAAGAAATCTTTTTTTTTCGGTTAAACTCAACATAACCTCACATTTCAAGCTACTGTTCATTAGATTTTTATATCAGAGGATTTTTAATTTTTTTTTTCAGATCTCTCATTGTAAAATGAAAACTGAAAAATGTGATGGAAAAAAAAGTTTTCAAAATTCCAAGCATAATGGCCAACGCACAATAACTTTTGTTTAGTAAACATGTTTTTGACATTTAAATGAGAGTAAATGAGATCTACGTCTAGTCATCTCGCTCATTCTCATGGGAAATTTTGAAAACACGTTTACAAACAAAAGTTATTGTGCGCTGGTCATAATTGAACATTTTAAGCATTGAAAACAAAAAAAAAATATTGAGATTGCAGCGCCACAGTTGGTTAATGAGAAAACTTGCCAAGTACCAAAAAGTTTTTTAGTAAAACCTAATTCCCGTTTTTAACACAAAAAAATCAAATAAAGGAAAGGATGGCAGAAGGAACATTAAGAAAAAAAGACTTACCTGGGGCTTGGGTGCTGTGGGAGGAAGTTGCTTGAGGGGACTCATTTGTTGCTGCTGCGGCGGATACTGTTGCTGTCCATACATCCCTCCAGCTCCTGTCGGTGACATCATTGGTGGCTTTCCGGGTGGCGTAGCCATCATCGGACTACCCTGTTGAATTGGAGCCAGGGAAGAGTTGCTCATATCGAGCATTCCCATGGGAGCCATCATCTCTCGTTGAT
This sequence comes from Phlebotomus papatasi, assembly GCF_024763615.1. Classification (NCBI taxonomy): domain Eukaryota; kingdom Metazoa; phylum Arthropoda; class Insecta; order Diptera; family Psychodidae; genus Phlebotomus; species Phlebotomus papatasi. Next base: position 69,047,408 of record NC_077224.1, read on the forward strand.
TCCGCCGCCTCAACATCTCCCCCATCTCGCTCATCTTGGCCTGCATGCGCATCTGTGCTGCCTGATCCGGAGGCGAGTACAGCTGATGCTGATGACCCGTTGGCGGCTTGGACGCAATCACGGGCTGCTGTTGCTGCTGCTGTTGCTGACTGGGATACGTTGGATAGTTGATCATGTTAACATTCTGCATACTCTGACTGGCTGAAATGTTGCTGGCATATCCACTTGAGTGGGCAATGTTGGGCATTGATGGTGCTAGCATCTGATTCATCCGCAAACTCTGCTGACCCTGAGATTCGCGCAGGAAGCTATTCTTTGGCCTATTGACCATTTGTTGCTGCTGCTGCTGCTGCTGAGGAAGCATGGAATACGACATCGAATTGGTCTGGGAAGGCAAAGTATTGGTGTTGCTCATATTATTGCTGTTGAAATACGCTGAAGCTGGACGGTTGAGGTGTTGTTGCTGATTGGAAATGTTGCTGCTATTGCTATTTGACGGAGGAGCCACCATCATCTGAGTGGCTGAAGCTGAGGATGAAGCTGGCTGAAGGAGTGGTATTTGGGGTCTATCACCTAAATTCGGCTGACTAATATTCTGTCCCCGATAGATACTAAGATTCTGATAGAAGCCCTGATCATTGATTTGGCCAGCGGCTAAATTGTGAATACTCCTTGATTTATTTCCAGCCATTCCTGCTGACAATGACACATACAAGAAAAAAAACAAAAACCACAATTTACCCTCCAATCTGGCACACCCTTAACTGCTAAACGAAGGATGAACTCTATACATTAATTATAAAGTGAAAAAGGGCACAAAATCGATTTTACAATTTGTGCCACTTTAACATTCAAAAATGCAATGCATTGTGAGTAATGTATCTTCCAAGAAGATTTATTTTACACAATTTGCTGACAGTAACAAAATAAAATATTGATGATTTCTGTGGAATAATGCTAGTAATACTCTAGTCTAACAATTTAAAAAATAAAAAAAGGTGATTGGTTTTTAAAAGATAAAGCAAAGACACCAAGGGGTAACTCATTCCCATTTTTTCTGACAAGGGTTTCTGGTTTATCGGGTTTCGCGATGCAGAAATTGGGTTTCTCGAGTTTCGCGATGGAATTCTTGGGTTTCTCGGGTTTCGCGATGCAATTTTTGGGTTTCTCGGGTTTCACGATGCAGACATTGGGTTTCTCGGGTTTCGCGATGCAAAAAGTGGGTTTCTCGGGTTTCGCGAAGCATTTCTCGGACAATTGACGAGGGTTTCTCAATATGAGTTACCCCTTGAAAGACACAGACATTACAAAGGTCTATTTAAACGAGGGTGATTCAATTCGAAATAAAAGTCCCCCATTAGGATTTTTTTTTAGATTGTACAGCTAGAGTGGAATGATAAACATTTCGATACTGTCGAATCGATATTATTGATAATTTTGTATCTGGGGTGATATGATTTTTTTTTCGATACTATCGACTGTCGATTCTGAAAAATTTAAACGATTGGAAGACTTCCTGTAACTAATATTGATATTTATAAACAGTCACATTCTTTTAAGAATGTTACAATGAATGGCCCAAGAGTGCGTAAAAAGTCGACATTCCCTTAATCTTACAGATATAGATTTATCGATACAATCGATTCGATAGTGTCGAAAAGTTTTCATTCCACCCTGGTAAATTTATTGGATGACGCACTTTTAAATAATTGAAACTTTTCAGAATCGACAATCGATAATATCGAAAAGAAGTTATCATGTTACCGTTATCCCTGGTTTTAAACGTTTAATTTCTAAGTAGGAAATCTTAAAGTTTCATACTAGGGGAAAGCGCGCTACCTTCGGATGACTCAAGCTTCGGACAATTCAATTTTTTCTCTATGTTCCTTATTGATTTCACTCATAGCCCTTTTCTTAAAATTTGAGACATTGGACTAGCTATTAAAATATAATATGATAATGGGCCAAATTCATTTATAACATATTGAAAAAAAAATGATTTGTGCGAAGCATAAATCGTCCGAAGGTTATTGGGAAAAATCTTTTATTCCTCCCTTCTATTCCCTCCGTTCCTTCCTTCCTTCAGGTCCCACGTTCGGGGCAAGGACTATGTCCCACACTCCCCTGTGTTCTCCGGTGAGAACACTCCCACGGAGGTTGAGATGGGAATTTGGGAGAGGTGGATGTGGCAGAGGTTACTCCGGAAAGCTCAGCATTGGGCTTGGTGTTCTTGGGGGCTCCCGGTGGCTTCAGTGGCTTCAATGCTTGGTGGTGATGATGGTGTTGCTGCTGGGGATTGGGCTGGTGGAGATGGGCGAGGTGATTGATGTTGCCTCCTCGGCGGTCAGTGGTGAAAGAGCCCGATTGGCGCTCTTTTACTTATCAGCTGCTGCTGATTTTTCTACCTCCTCTCCTCGTCGCTAGCGCCCTCGTCGCCTCAGCAGGGCAACACACTCCACAGTTTTAAATTTAAATATGTTGCGCTCGCAACAAGGTAGCGCGCTTTCCCCTAAACATTTTACTTATAAATCTTCAAACTTCAAAGCTTTTATCTCACAATTAGAGGGAATCTTTCGTATTTTTTTATCGAAAATAACTACGTCTAATCCATATACTTCACAAAGGGTAAAATTAGGTAATTTGAAATCAGACCTAATAATTTGGATAAGATTTGCTCACTCCATTTCAGATGGGCAATTACAAAAAAAAAAGATCACGACGAAGTACTCATTAGTGCAGGGTTTGTACTTCTTCGTCCTCTTCCTCTTCTTTTATCCGGCCAGAAACAGTGAGAATATTCAGATATTTCACTTAAAGCCTGATTCCAAATTACTCCCATTTAGCGCTAAATGTTTAAATTTAAATGTTCAAATTATTAAGATTTTAATTAATTTGTTAAAAAAAAATTGTTTTAAATGGTAACTCATTTTAGGGAACTCGATCTAATCTGGCCAAGCAACCCATAGGGAACCCGGGGAACTCACGGAAAACTCGATGAACTGATACATTTTTCGTTGAACTCCAGGGAAACCCGAGGAACTCTTCAGGAAACTTTTGGGGAACCCATACATTTTTCAGGAAACTCACGGGGAACTCATATATTTTTCAGGAAACTCTGCAAAAACCCGGAGAACACTCAGGGAACTCATACATTTTTCAGGGAACTCTCGGGAAACTCACATATTTTTCTAGGCACCCGTACATTTTTCAAGGAACCCTCCAAAAACCCGGCGAACCAATACATTTTTCAAGAAAATCTCCGAAAACCCGGGGAACCTATACATTTTTCAGGGATCTCTCAGAGAACCTATACATTTTCAGGGAACTCTCGGGAAACCAGGACCCGGGGAACGCATACATTTTTTAGGGAACTCTCGGGCAACCCGGGGAACCTATACATTTTTCAGGGAACTCTCGGAGAACGCATACATTTTTTAGGGAATTCTCGGGCAACCCGGGGAACACTCGGGGAACCTATACATTTTTCAGGGAACTCTCGGGGAACGCATACATTTTTAAGGAACTCTCGGGAAACCCAGAGAGCCCATACATTTTTTAGGGAACTCTCAGAGAACCCATACATTTTCAGGGAACTCTCGAAAAACCCGGACCCTTGGAACCTATACATTTTTCATGGACCGCTCGGGAAACCTGGACCTGGGGAATCTATGCAGTTTTCAGGGAACTCTCTGGGAAACCATATATATTTTTTTAAGTAACTCACGGGGAACTCAAAAACTTTTTTGGGAACCCATAGGGGAAACTGGGGCACCACCAAACACGGGGTACCACCAAACAGTAATTTTTATTTCTAAACTACTTGGACTATCTCGACCATTCCTTCAGTGGATAAGCATCCCTATAGTGCCTATAAATTCCTATCAGTCTTATCCTTAGATATCCAATATCCGATTAAAAAATCGCACTGTTTGATGGTAGCCCGTGTTTGGTGGTGCCCCAGTTTCCCCTATATGTACTTTTCAGGGAACTCATGGGAAACCCGGGGAACCCATACATTTTTCAGAGAATTCTCGGGAAACTTGGGGAATCCACATATTTTTTGGGAAACTGGGAATTCGAGCCGCTCTAATTGCTTATGAATAGCCCTTTAAAGTTTTGACAAATTATAACAAGAAAAGTATGTCAAAAGCATGTTTTTTCATACAGAATATGCGAAAGTTTTGCTAAAATAGCGGCCAACTGGATCTTGTTAAAACATGGTTAACTTGTAGAATCTTGTTAAATATTGGTAAAAACAATGACTTTTTGACAAAATTTTAACAAGATCCATTTTTCCGCTTGATAAAACTTGTTTTCGGAGTATGTAAACTCTTTACTTTCATTAACCATGTCGGAGAGGAGCCGAATTTGGTCCTTAGCACTTCATTTATCGCTTCAATTACCGCTTCAAATAAGACTTGAATGAATATGATATTTTCGCAATTTAATTCTATTTTAGACTATGAAAAGGCCGATTATTTTTCTCCGTGAATAAATCAAAGCTTGAAGAGGAGTGACAATTAATGTAAATTGTCATAAAATTCCATTGCATAGAGAGTGATAGCAGGATAAAGTTGAATACACATTTCTTCCTCTGTAGTTTAAATCATGCTTAAAACTCATTGTAATTAATTTGCAAAACTCACCAATATTCCCGACGTGATGAAGTGCCGGAACGGATTTGCTGTTCAAGAGTTGTTGACCACCGGGTGACGGGAGTGGTGGTTTAGTGGTTTCTGCTCCAACACGAGATACATCTCTTTCGGACATTCTTCGCGTGCCTTTAATTGTTCCCCAAGAATGATGCAAAAAAGAGGAAAACAAGAGAAAAAAAGTCGAGAGCAAGGCATTAAAATCAAATTCATCAGAGAAAATTTGTTTTACATTGAGAAAGAAAAACAAGAAAAATCAATGAAATATTAATGAAACATTCAGTGCTAGATTTCTGCAGAACTTCTGCAGATGAAAGAAAATTAAGAAAAAACTCCACAAAAAATTTAAAAAAAAAAGAAGAAACATGCAAAATCGTGCATGAAAAGAACCCAATATGAAATGGTTATTAGAAAAAGGTTTTCACGTTACAGCATCAAAACAGAAGCCACACTTGGTCATCTTGACTGAAACCTCGAATTCCTCCCATCGACATTCATGTGAGCATGTTGCCTTTGGGCTTTGTTCATCGCCTGGCGACTCTTGATCTGTCGCAGCGTGAGAAATGTCGCTGAGTTTCTGGGTATGTCCGGACAACTCTGAATATGAATGGCTTTTTTGTCCAGATCATCCCCAACAGAGCAACATCGTGATGGTCGTTTTTTCTTCACAATATACGCATCAGGGAATTTTTTGTGGGTCCGGAACGGAGCAAAATGGTAGGTGGTAATGTCGGGGACACTCTTGAATCGATTGGGAGGTGGAACATTATCAATACGATTGAATATTTCATCCATATGGGGACACTTGCCATACTCTTCAGCCGTCAAATTAATCACCGATGCTGTACACTTGTCAGCTCGACAGTGAACAGTACAGGAATTCTTGGGTAGATCGGAAGGGGTTCTACTGCCAAATTTGCTCCATTCCCTCAGCTGTACCATCACATTTGCACGCTCAATTTCAGAAAGTTTATGGTCATTTTGACCTTTGGGTTGCACGATATGTTGCAAATTGGGATAGGATAGACTACGTTTAGAATATTTATTGCTTTCGGTGGTGCCATCGTGCAAGAAATCAAAGTACTTCGTAAGGGCACGGACTTTCCCATTGCCCAGGATAACATCATCATGGTATGGGGGTGTTGTGGACCATACAACCCTATGACCAGCATTTTTTCGTTCAATCACCCGATCATAGTCACACATGTTCAGAAGTGGGATACGTCTCAGGTACTTCGAATCTGTCAAACCCATTGAATTCGTCTCACGACCATTATTCTCCTGACCACCCGAGCTCGTTGTTGAGTCCGAATGAATTCCAGAGAGATCGAGAGTCATTTCACTGAGATCAATCCCAACGGCTGATGTTGATGATCTTTTAGATGGTGTCGGTGCTGCTGGGGGTTGATCCCCATCCTTATCAAAATAAATACTAAAATTATCGTCTCTTAGTGCAACATGACCATGAGCATTATCACCCGTGGATGTTGATGCTGTTGAACCATGTTGATCACAATTTTGCTGTCCCTTCTTCAGCTTGCAAAACTTCAAAATTGACTCCTTGGTCCCTGAACACTTCTTCTTCACCTTCTCCGCCACCGTCAGTGGCTCATCCTTGTTCAATGAATCACACGTATTTGACTTTCTAACATTTACAACAACATTATTGCCTTCGGTAGTCGCTGCATTATTGCTTGCTCCTGCTAATAGTGGCATCATCTCTTCATCGTTATTAATTATATCAAAACTAACTGTTTTACGACAACTTGATCCACTATCTCGACGATTCTTCACTATAATTCCCGGACTCTTACTCGGTCCTCCTCCACCAATCTGTCGGACATCCTGCTGGGAGCAACTCATGGACGGCGGGAGGTAAGTGTGGACGGATGGGGGACTGTTGTCATCATCAATAAAGGGTATATCGTCCGAATCAACACACGACGCTAAACTATCTTCATTCAATGGTTGATTCTGAATTGATTCAGCTGAACGATTGTCTGAATTACCAGACATACTATCACTATCCTTACGAATGACATCATCACTATACTCCTCCACATAAATCATAGGAGGAGCCTCATAGTCCCTATTCAATGAACTATTGCTAGCTATTGGTCTGGTATCACGATACCGGGGATCAATGTGAACTTTTTGCTGAAAGTTCGGATTGAGCAGGATGTCCTCATGCGAAGATGATGAACTACGCCTTCTTCCATACATATCATAGTGATCCCCAAGTCTCAGAGAATACGACGGAGAACCACAACGTTCCTGAGACATTGGCATACACTCAGTATTAAAGAGATACCTATTGAGACTCTCTTCAGAACCAGAGTCATAGTAACTTCTATTTGTTGCAAAAAAATGCAATTGCTGCTGATGCAGTTGTTGCTGTCGCAGACGATGTTGCGACATTTCCACTTCTTTGTTAAATTGTGGAAATTTACACGTACATAATAATTCCAGCAAAAGTTCAAAAATTACCCAAAAAAAGACCGAGCAGCATGAGAGGAATTAGGCAGAAAATTAGTAAGAACCATTCCACCCACAACAAGGGGGAAATATCTGATTGGAAGGATTTTTTTATCAAACATTTAGCCTCAATCTTAACTGAAACTTAAATCAACAGGATGTTTTGCAAAATCTGCAAGCTGAAGGACCTGCAATATTTAGAGCATTGCGATTTCTTGTTTACTAACAAAAACGTAAAAAGAATTATATCTTGCTTTTGGTCAGCAAGGGAACTGAATGTAACTTCGGCCAAGCAAATAAATTAATGAGAATGACGAATTTAATCTTCAAATAGTAAATGATTTGTTTTTTGTTTTAAATATTTAGTCTTTCTGGTATGTATTAACATAACATTTTTAAATTTTGGGTATAATTTGAATTAAAATTTTGTTATAGAAACTTCAGTGTGGAAAAGTCTTTCAAAAAAAAAATGTTACAGATTGCTTATGTTGCTAGCAGTTTTGTGGTTTCTGATGAAGTACAAATGATTTTCCTTCGAGGTTTTTCGTTAAAATTAATTAGTATTCATTCAAGATTCTTTTTGTTTATGGTTAATAGTGAAACTATCTTCAAATTCCAAGTGAAATTTCCAAGCTGGATCATGTATTTCGAGTAAAAATGGGTGACAAAGCGTTCTAGGCTTTGCAAAGCGTTGAAGTTCGTGACTTTTATGCCCTAGACACACTTACGACTTAAGCCGAGAGACGACTTAGTGGAAAATGATGGAAATGTAGTTTAACCATTATATCTAATATAATTACGCTAAGCCGTCTCTCGGCCAATCTTCAGCTCTGTCAATGCCCTTAGATGCTATATACCTCAAAGGTACTTTCGCGACATTTACCGTTTACCAATTCACAACCGGTTTAAACCGTATCATAAATTACTCAAAAGATCACCCATAATAGCTTAGGAACAACAAAATTGATTTTAGGATAAAAATCAGTAACAATTTATAAACCGGCAATTTGTTTTTATTGGAATTGGCTCAACTTTGTCAGAAATTCGGTTAAGAAATACGCTCTCTAAAATCTGTTTAACCTTTGATCTTGAAAAACCGTTATTAGGAATGATTCAACGGTATCTTCGTATATCGACGAAATGTCCGCTTGGGTAATCCCAAAAACATATCCATTTTAAGGGGGAGCGTAGGGCTGACGGAGCAATAAAGGGCATGTTAATGATCCTTTGGTCGACTTATGGGGGGGTCCCCGAAGGTCCCAAGTCTCTATCTCTAACCGATTGGACTCTGGAGCTGGGACAGCCAGACGTATAGACAGACAGACGAACAAACAGAGTGTCGCCAAAAAAAAAACTCGAAACTTCAAATTTCCAAAATTCCTCCAAACTGACTCATTAGGAAGCAAGGAATCGATAAAATGGGTCAAGTAAAAAGTCATGAGGGTCTTTTACGCAAGATTCTATTAGTGAGCAGTATCTCACGATGTATAAATCGGATTGGGTCATACTAAACGATGTTTGCAAAATGAGAGCAATCTTTGAAAAAGGATTGAAGCCATTTGTATTTTACAGCTTTTCAAAATGAAGGCAAAACAAGAAAAAAATCCCTATGTTCTTCAATATTAATACGAAAAAGGTAAAAGGACGAGGCAGGTAGCACTGGTAAAAATGAAAGGATCAAATTAGATTATATTCCATCCTTTTCAAAAAGATGGATCATATTTAAACCTTTGAAATGATCACTAGTGTCTCTTGAAATTTTCTGTGCAAATTTATCACGTTAGATTATGTTTTATCACGAACTTATTACTGATACCATATTTCTCTCATCTGAGCGAACACCAATGATCACTTTAACACTGTTTTTGTTTGTTTATTCCGGAGGTACATAAGTGTCAAAATAGGGACACTTTCAAAGGATCCTCGGTGATGGTTTTATTTTTACCAGTGAGTCAAAAAAAATTTATGTTTATGTAAATAGTAAATCGGGGGTTCAAATGATTCCGTTTGGGAAAATGGACGACAAAAATCGATACGCTCAGGTAGGCTAATTGTCGAAATTGTCGATAAAATTATGAATATCTTATTGCTCAAGAAATGTAGATTAATTAGAAAACAGTTTGGAACCATTTGCATAAGACTGGTCCCACGAAAAAGCTAGGTGTGAGGGTGCCACACGAATTGTCGAAAAGAACTTTTTGGACCGAATTGATGTCTGCGATTCTTTGTTGAAATGTAACGAAATCGACTCATTTTTGAAACGGAAGGCAACTGACGATCAAAAATGGGTCACGTATGAGAACAACAGTCGGAAACAATCGTGGTTCAAGCGTGATGATCCGGCCCAAATGATCGCTAAGTCCGGATTAATTTCTAAAAAAGCTTTGCTGTGTATTTTTGGTGGGATTGGAAGGGAATCTGACCATCTGATAACTGGCCAGATTGAAGCAGGCGATCAACCAGATGCACCCAGAACTGGCCGATAAGAAGGGTATTGCGTTTTATCAAGACAAAGTCACGACGCACAGGAACCTCCGAGAGTTTGTATGGGAGGTTCTATCGCACCCGCCGTATAATCCAGACTTGGCACAAATCGATTAATAGCTTTTCAAGCAATAGCAAATTTTCTTTGATAGCGTAAAACCGTCCTCAGCAAAGGCTTGTAAAAATGAGCTAATCAAGTTTTTCACCATTAGGGACAAAGGGTTCTTCAATCGTGGAATTATGAAATTGCCTTCAAAATAAATAAAGTTAACAAACGAAACGGCGTATATTTGATCTAAATTGGATAATCCTAACTGAGTTAATTACATCTTCAAAGTAAGGCTTAAAAAGCCTCAAGACTTTTTAACTTTTCAAGAGAAGATTTGATTTAAAAATATTCGTTTCACAAATCTCCTGGAAAGAGCATCACCTGCCAAATTTATTGGAGGGTCTTAATTACAATGCCAAACATTAAGTGTCCATACATTTTGCTTTCCAAATTTCAGAGAAGTTGTGGATATAGTCCACAAAACTGCAATTTAGGAAAATTATAGCGAAACTCTTTTTTCCGAAGTTTTACTGCTCGAATTCCACGGAGACACCAATATATAATCCCTAAATTTTTTCAGACGATTTCTGAGAAATGTCGCCACGCTGTTTGTTCGTCTCACCGTCCGGCTGTAGCCAGCTCTAGAGGCCAAACGGTTAGAGATAGCAACTTGGGACCTAACAGCGACCCCCTCCATAAGTCGACCCAAAGATCGTTAACATGCCTCTCATTTTCCCCTCACCCTTCCCTTTCCCCACCAAAACCATGTTTTTTTTAGATTTCTGAAAAATGAGGTGTGCGAATTTTTCATTTTTGGATATTTCTTAGAGATTACCCAGGTTAACAACTGACCATGTATGAAAATACAATTGAAACATTCCCAATAACGGTTCAAGGTTAAAAGCTAAAAAAAAAGGCTCTAGAAAGGGCATTTATCAGGCGAATGGGGTCATGTCTAGGCTAGTAGGAAAGGTATTGGAATTTCTGACAAATCGGAACCGGTTCAAATCGGTTTTGAACCGATAATGAATCGGTTTATAACCGATAACTAATTTTCATTGGAAATTCAATTATATTAGTCCAAAGTTATTTTGGGCAATGTTCTGAGTGATTTATAAATCCGTTCAAATCGGTTGTGAATCGGCAGTGAACCGGTAATGAACCGATAAGTATTTTTGTCTGAAAATCAATTTTATTACTCTTAAAGTTGTTTTGTGGGATTTTTCGAGTACATGTATCAGGAGTTGGAGCACTTCGCAAAGCCTGGGACGTTTTGCCACTCTATTTTTTTTTTTAATGTTTCCACCAGATATTCACCCCTTGAAGCCACTCAAATATCCAAACACACCCTCTCAAAGACTAAATGTAAATGTTCTTTGTAAACAATTAAATGGGACTCACCTCTCTGAATCACGGGACTCGGTTGCTGGAGCAGAGTGGCCAGACCGTGATAAATGGCTCCTTGCTTGGCCACCTCCAAAGTGACCACAGGACCAGTACGAACAAGATAATCAGCAGCTCTGAAAGTCCACACAATACCATTAATTGTGCAAAGTCACCCTCCCACAGTATCATCCCTCCAATGACCCCATGACATCTTTATTCAGCACAATTCTTACACATGCTGATTCTACCAGAAAGTCAAAAGGCCACTCTCTCTTCACCAATAAATTAATTAAAACTTGTAATTAAAGTGTCTACAAAAGTTGCAAACAATATCAGTCTTCTTTGACATGAAGTTTACTCGAAAAAAAACAATGTTCCCAAGCCATAAAAAATAGCGTTAAAAAAACAGACAATTGATGGGAAATATAGAAAAAAAACCATCACTCATAATTCAGTATCTATATATCACAGTAAAATAACAATAGACTTTTGTACCTTTTATTGTCTGTTATTATTAATGGGTAAATTGGCTGTTGACACGAAAGGACGATATATTTAATTAATATTCAAATGCAATAAATACTCTGCCAGAGGGGAATATAAAAAAGAGACAAATAAAAAATACTAAAGGGATCTTTTTTGAACTTGAAAAACTTAAACAAAAATGTTTTTCTAACTGTGTTATCACACTTGCACATTAAAATTTTAATACGATTCACATTAATTGTCGCTGGTGAGAGTCCAAATGTGTAATTTGTGTGTTTGAATCATTTTATATTCAAAATTTTATCTATTTGTTGATAAAAAGGTAGACTTGGCCCGCAAAATTTGATATAAATTGATTTATAGCATTAATGCGAAAAATCAATGCAATTTTCTCTTTAATTTTTTAATGTGAAAAATATTTATGCTTTAGGTAAGTTTTGACTTATTTTTGCAGGCCAAGTCCACTTCTTTATCAATAAATAGAAAAACTCCAAATATTAAGTGACTCAAAGACACAAATAATATATTTGGACGCTCACAAGCGACAATTAATGTGAATCACATTAAAATTTTAATGTGCAAGTGTGATAACGCCGTAAGGCTGTTAAATTTCAGATAAACCGAGTTTTGCAATGAATACAAAAATTGTTGGGGGGGGGATGCTTCCAAGCTTCGCACTGTGGCTTTGTACATTTCATAATCTATGGAAATATATTTTTATTAGATGTGATTCGTTCTAATCACATCTATTGTAATCCTCGGATTTTCTAAAAGTTATCAGATCGAGCTGAAATTCACATGGTATATGTTTTGAACATTCCTTATGTCGAAAATCATAAGCCGGCAATTTCGGTTCCGGCCGGCCATCCGACCGTACGTAGTACGCAATATCTCAGGTTTGGAAAGAGATATTTACATATTTTTTTTTAATATATTTACTCGCGCGTACGACGATTTCTGTGCTATTAGTTAAAAAAAAACCGGTTAAAAACACGTTTTGTAGTTTATCTCAAAATCCAAGCATGCGATTTTGAAAATTTTATGTTTATGTTGTAGCCCGGAAAATTTAGACGAATTTAAAAAAAAATTAAGACATTCGTCGAGCAGTTCTCGAGATATTTCATTTTAAAGATTCAATTTTAAGAAAATTTGCTAATAGCGTCAAGCGGAAAAACAAGCGGGGGAAGCGGCGTCTGAAAAGCTTTTCCTATATATATTTAGCACTCTCTCACTCTCCCTTTCTCAATCGCGATCCGCGATTTTTTTCGCGGACCTTCGCGAGGAGCGAATTTTTCTCGCGGATCATTGTGAAGCAAAAACTGACGTGAAGATAACTATATTGATGGGGAAACCGGAAATCGTCGGGAAATGGAATCTCTCAAGGAAAACTCATCAACTTTTCTCAAAGCTTTCGGCTCAGGCTCCGAGCCTTCATCAGTCACTGGAGCAAAACAGTTATGAAAAGTATGAATAAAGAATGGCTCTCTCTTTTGTTCCAGTCACTAATTAAGGCTCGGAGCCTGAGCCGAAAGCTTTGAGAAAAGTAGATGAGTTTTCCTTGAGAGATTCCATTTCCCGACGATTTCCGGTTTCCCCATCAATATAATTTTCTCGCGGATTTTCGTGGGACGTATATTTTTTCGTGTAGTTTTGCTTGGCGAGAATTTATTTTTCGGGGCGCAAATTTTTTCGCGGATTTTCGCAGGGCGTGTACTTTTTCGCGGATTTTCGCGGGGCACGTATTTTTTCGCAGGGCGCGTATTTTTTCACGGGGCGCGAAATTTTTCGCGAATTTTCGTGGGACGTATATTTTTTCGTGTAGTTTCGCTGGGCGAGAATTTATCGCGGATTTTTGGGGGCGCGAATTTTTTCGCGGATTTTGACGGTCCGTGGATTTTTTCGGGGATTTTCGGGGGGAGGGGGGCGCGTATTTTTTCACGGATTTTCACGGGGTGCGTATTTTTTCGCGGGGCGCGGTTTTTTTCGAGGATTTTCGTGAGGTGTATATTTTTTCGCGAATTTTCGTGGGGCGTGAATTTTTTCGCGTACTTTCGCGGGGCGCGAATTTTTCTCGCGAATTTTCGTGGGGCGTGTTTTTCGCGGATTTTCGCGGACGCGAAAATTATCGAGGATTTTCGTGGGGTGTATTTTTTCGCGGATTTTCGTGGGGCGTATATTTTTTCGCGTATTTTCGCGGGGCGTGTATTTTTTCGCGAACTTTCGCGGCGCGCGATTTTTTCTCGCAGATTTTCGTGGGACGTATATTTTTTCGCGTGGCGCGAATTTTTCTCCCGGATTTTCGTGGGACGTATATTTTTTCTCGGATTTTCGCGGGGCGCGAATTTTTTCGCAGATTTTCACGAGGCGCGTATTTTTTCGCGGATTTTAGCAGGACGCGAATTTTTCCGCGGCTTTTTGCGGAGCGTGAATTCTTTCTCGGATTTTCGAGGGGGCTCGAATTTTTTCGTGGATTATCACGGGTCTAAATTTTCTCGCGGGTTTTCGCTAGTCGCGTATTTTTTCGCGGATTTTCACGGGGCGTGTATTTTTTGTGCGTAATGAATAACTTCGCAGATTCTCACGGGTTGCTGACAGAGGCTCTAAATGGATGTAAAGCTTGAGGCCTCTATCTCTCACAGTTTCCGAGATAATCGACTTTAAAGATTTATAGACATTTTTATGCATTTCTCATCCAATTTTCCTCATTACAGTAGACTCTCGCTCAATCGGCTCTCTTTCAATCTGGCGAAAAATTTTGTTGACAATTTTCACGTTTGATTTTAAAGCAAATTTGCTCAAATTCGCTGTAGTTCCTCTTGTTTTATCGTAATTCTTTACAATTGAGCGCTTTTTGTGGAATTTACAATGACTTTTGGGGCCCAAATCTCTCGATAATTTGGGTGATATTTTGTCTCATATGCCCGATTGAGAGAGAGTCTACTGTAATAACGATAATATGCTTCATACACTTTAAGAATTATTAAACGAAATTTGCATTATTTGTGTATAAATATCGTTCGGGTTTGCCACAATCCAAATTTGCAATGAGGGAATCGCACCTCTATAAGCTGATCTTGGCTTATCACTGGTTTTAGTAACTAGCCCTAAGTCAGATATTTCCTAAAAAAAAATAGGTCAGATTTATTACGTCTCACACTGAGAAAAAAAAGAGGCTGCGATTAAATTTTTCGTCATAACTTTAACACTTTTTGGGTGTAAAAATATATCAACATTTTTTAATGTTAATTTTACACCTTTTAAGGGTAAAATCAACATGAAATAAGGGTAACTTTAACCCATAATACACCTAGAAAGGGTAATATTTACACCGTTTTCGGATCAATACTGCAGGGTAAAATTAACATTTCCGAAATGTTATTTTAACTTTTTCGGATTTCTCTCAGTGCATGACCTAAGACCGCTATGACCTTGACAGGGTGAGTTACGGAAGGGAGGAAGCACAAAAAAAATCCTGTAAGATGTTAAAGGATTTCTTGTCCCGACTTAAAATTTGTTATCAAGAAAGATTTTCAATTTGAACTTACCTTTCTTGAGTGATGCCAATCAAACTCTGCCCATCAACTCTCAGCAGTTGATCCCCTGCCTGAAGTCTTCCATCTGCATCAGCAGCTCCTCCAGGCACAACAGACTTTATGTAGATCCCCAATCTCTCCTGTCCAGCCCCCTTGGCCGCCACAATGGACAATCCCATGCCACCGTTATTCTTGTGGAGCTTTATCACCTGAATATCCGGCTGTGGCATTTTTGTGGACATTGCACTGGGTGATCTCTGATTGTACTGATGCATATAAACTGTCCACAGTCCAATACTGGTCGGCTGAGCTGCCAGTCGACACATTCCAGCATTCTGCAGAGGTGTGAGAAAGTCCACAAGTCCAGCCGGAATTCCCCGAACGACATCACAACTGAAGCCATCTTCTGGCAGCAGCAGAGCCAACTGAGTCTCTGTTGATTCCTCCAAACGAACTTCTCTACCATCAGCCAGGGTCAGTTCATCAGCCACGGACTCTGCCATTCGCAGAGCCGTGTCCACGAGATTCCTGGGAATGGGTTCCTGACTCAACAGAGCCGCCATCTGAAGGGAATTGAGCCGAAAGCAGGAATGTGCCAACTGCTGAACCTCAGCCACGGTCGTTTTTGGCGCTTGAAGAAATTGCGCACATTGGTTGATCTTGGCCAAATGGCAGTCAGCTGCCAGTTCCAGACCCAACCGCTCCGCCCACAGCTCCAGCAGCTGCAGTCGGTCACTCACCACTTTGCCCCATGTGGCATTACACATCTGGGGCGTTGTGACGATTTTATTGAAGCACACCACATTGATGTAGTGAAAGAGTTGTGAGAACAGCTGAATTGTGAGGGCGGCATTGACGCGACACCTTCGCAAGAGGGCCATATCAGCCCCGAGAACCGTAAGGACGAGTCCGGCAGCACTATCATGGTCGATGTTTTCCGAAAGGAACTGATTGAGGGTCTGTGAGAGCTCAGCCTGGAAGTTAAAAGGATTTTGGGACTGAATACGGTAGCCCTTTGAAGGCAGTTTCTTGTTTTCCGTTTCATTTGAACGAGCTTGTCTAGAAAAAAAAACTACTCATTCTTTCTCGATTTTTTTTTTAACCTTTTTCAGATATTCTTGATGACAAACATTTTTTTTCTCATGCTAATTTCCGGAAAATCTATTTTCATTTAACATTGAAAAAAATATCCTGATATAACTTTGTGCTATCTCATTCTTTGTTACTTTTCTTACAGGGATGCGACAAAATGGCTGGGAAATGAACGTGCAACTCATGGTAACGGTAAATTACATAAACACAAGCTTTTCTCCTGTATAATGTCCATATTTAATTTCTTGTTTTTTTTTTTTTTAAATCTCAGAACCTCGAAAATAGCAACAAAAATGTCAACTCCATCTAAACTAGTAAAGAAGTTCTTGGTTGAGCAGGAAAAAGAAATTTCTTTGATTTTACCACTTCAGTAACACTTTCTTACCAAATTGTTGATCTTACGTAAGGAAAACGTAATTTTCAGGTTAATTAAAATTACTTCCAAAGCAGGTAATTCTGCTTACACCAGTAAACTAATTCCTTGTTTCAGTTATGTATCACAACCCGTCTGACACAGGGTAAGGGGGCCCAGCGTTGAGCCATTAAATTAACACCCATCTATAGGAACTATTTTAGCCCTCATCGGCAAGATCCGAGTGGTAGGCCCCAATTAAGGACTAGATTTTCCCAAGTACATCAATGGCGGTGGAATGAAACTGTCAATTGCA